>NC_088221.1:49910922-49920922 GCF_036934945.1 Oncorhynchus masou masou | reverse complement strand
TGTGTGTGTACTAATTTACCTTAATGTCCTGACATTTCACCTCAATGTCCTGACATTTCACCTTAATGTCCTGACATTTCACCTTAATGTCCTGACATTTCACCTTAATGTCCTGACATTTCACCTTAATGTCCTGACATTTCACCTTAATGTCCTGACATTTCACCTTAATGTCCTGACATTTCACCTTAATGTCCTGACATTTCACCTTAATGTCCTGAGAAGGTAGAAAAACAAGAACTGTTTTGAAAAGGTCCAGAATTTCTTCTATTGCTATTTTCGGCTTAAGGGTTAGGTTTAGGGTTTTGGGGTTAAGGTTAAGGTTAGGTTTAGGGTTTTGGGGTTAAGGTTAGGGTTAAGGTTTTGGGGTTAAGGTTAAGGTTAGGTTTAGGGTTTTGGGGTTAAGGTTAAGGTTAGGTGTAGGGTTTTGGGGTTAAGGTTAGAGCTAGGGTTTTGGGGTTAAGGTTAAGGTTAGGTTTAGGGTTTTGGGGTTAAGGTTAAGGTTAGGGTTAGGGTTAGGTCATTGGGGTTAAGGTTAAGGTTAAGGATTTTGGGGTTAAGGTTAGGGTTTTGGGGTTAAGGTTAAGGTTAGGGTTAGGGTTTGGGGTTAAGGTTAAGGTTAGGTTTGGGTTTTGGGGTTAAGGTTAAGGTTAGGTTTAGGATTTTAGGGTTAAGGTTTTGGGGTTAAGGTTAGGTTTAGGGTTTTGGGGTTAGGGTTAAGGTTAGGTGTAGGGTTTTGGGGTTAAGGTTAGGGTTAGGGTTTTGGGGTTAAGGTTAGGGTTAGGGTTTTGGGGTTAAGGTTAAGGTTAGGTTTAGGGTTTTGGGGTTAAGGTTAGGGTTAGGGTTAGGGCTTTGGGGTTAAGGTTAAGGTTAAGGATTTTGGGGTTAAGATCAGGGTTTTGGGGTTAAGGTTAAGGTTAGGGTTAGGGTTAGGGTTTGGGGTTAAGGTTAAGGTTAGGGTTAGGGATTTTGGGGTTAAGGTTAAGGATTTTGGGGTTAAGGTTAGGGTTAGGTTTAGGATTTTAGGGTTAAGGTTTTGGGGTTAAGGTAAATGTTAGGTTTAGGGTTTTGGGGTTAAGGTTAAGGTTAGGTGTAGGGTTTTGGGGTTAAGGTTAAGGTTAGGGGTTAGGGTTTTTGTTGTTAAGATTAGGTTAGGGGTTAGGGTTTTTGGTGTTAAAATTAGGTTAGGAGTTAGGGTTTTGGTGTTAAGATTAGGTTAAGGGTTAGGGTTTTGGTGTTAAGATTAGGTTAGGAGTTAGGGTTTTGGTGTTAAGATTAGGTTAGGGGTTAGGGTTTTTGGTGTTAAGATTAGGTTAAGGGTTAGGGTTTTGGTGTTAAGATTAGGTTAGGAGTTAGGGTTTTGGTGTTAAGATTAGGTTAAGGATTAGGGTTTTTGGTGTTAAAATTAGGTTGGGAGTTAGGGTTTGGTGTTAAGATTAGGTTGGGAGTTAGGGTTTTGGGGTTAAGATTAGGTTAAGGGTTAGGGTTTTGGTGTTAAGATTAGGTTAGGAGTTAGGGTTTTAGTGGTAAGATTAGGTTAGGAGTTAGGGTTTTTGGTGTTAAGATTAGGTTAGGAGTTAGGGTTTTGGTGTTAAGATTAGGTTAAGGATTAGGGTTTTTGGTGTTAAGATTAGGTTGGGAGTTAGGGTTTGGTGTTAAGATTAGGTTGGGAGTTAGGGTTTTGGTGTTAAGATTAGGTTAAGGGTTAGGGTTTTGGTGTTAAGATTAGGTTAGGAGTTAGGGTTTTAGTGGTAAGATTAGGTTAGGAGTTAGGGTTTTGGTGTTAAGATTAGGTTAAGGGTTAGGCAAAATATGATTTTTAATGGTGATTTTTTTTTTACAAAAGTCCTGACATTTCATGAAAACACAGCTGTGTGTGTGTGTATGTGTGCGTCTGTGTGTGTGTCTGTGTGTACGTGCTAATGTGCATGGCTTACAGTACCTGTTGATAAGTATAGGGGTCCATGGGAGAGGTCTGCATGCGGAGGGGGAACTGGGCATGGTCTACTATCATGTAGTCCTGGTGGCTGTCAGCCTGACTGGGGTATCCTCTCTGATTGGAGGAGCTGCTGGGGTGTCCTCCCTGATTGGAGGAGCTGCTGGGGTATCCTCCCTGATTGGAGGAGCTGCTGGGGTATCCTCCCGATTGGAGGAGCTGCTGGGGTATCCTCCCTGATTGGAGGAGCTGCTGGGGTGTCCTCCCTGATTGGAGGAGCTGCTGGGGTATCCTCCCTGATTGGAGGAGCTGCTGGGGTATCCTCCCCGATTGGAGGAGCTGCTGGGGTATCCTCCCTCATTGGAGGAGCTGCTGGGGTATCCTCCCTGACTGGAGGAGCTTTGCTTGGGTCTGAGAGGAAGGACAAGGACGATGATTTTGTATATTTTGAGCAGTTCTAAGCATAATATTGCATGTCTACTCCACTAACTTGCTTTCTTTCATTAGGTTAGATTTGACAGGAACAATCAACATCCATTTTGTGAATATGCTAGATCATTTTCATCTGGGCAAGTACAATTACACAGAGGCACGATAAGATGATGGATCGATAAGAGGAAAAGACCCATTACTTGTCTAACTCCACTGTTCGATTCTGTAAATGTGTAATGATGCTTACTGTGAGGAAGAGGTCTTGGAGGGTCTCGGGGTGTGAGGAACTCTGCTCAGCTCTTTGGTAACAATGTACTGGGTGATGTCATCTTGCCAGGATAGACCTACACACCAAACACACAGACCATTTATATTTTATAATGATGTCCACTAAATTGAGGTATTTTGGTATTTCATTAGGATCCCCATTAACTGTTGCAAAAGCAACATATACTCTTCCTGGGGTCACGAAACATGACATAATACAGAACATATAGACAAGAACAGCGCAAGGACGTAACTACATACAAGTAGTCTACATATCAATACATACACACCAACTATCTAGGTCCAATAGAGGAGAGGCGTTGTACCGTGAGGTGTTGCTTTAACTATCTAGGTCCAATAGAGGAGAGGCGTTGTGCTGTGAGGTGTTGCTTTAACTATCTAGGTTAAATAGGGGAGAGGCGTTGTACCGTGAGGTGTTGCTTTATCTGTTTTGTAAAACCAGGTTTGCTGTTTATTTGAGCAATATGAAATGGAAGGAAGTTCCATGCAATAAGGGCTCTATATAGTACTGTATGCTTTCTTGAAGTTGTTCTGGATTTGGGGACTGTGAAAAGACCCCTGGTGGCATGTCTGGTGGGGTAAGTGTGTGTGTGTCAGAGCTGTGTGTAAGTTGACTATTACATTTTTGGGGGATTTTCAACACATTAATGTTTCTTATAAAAAAATAAGTGATACAGTCAGTCTCTCCTAAACTCTTAACCAAGAGAGACTGGCATGCAGAGTATTTATATCAGCCCTCTGAGTAACGACTTTCGTCGTTGGAGTTCAGCGTAGTAAGTGTTCATGTTTCTTTATCGAACTGAACACAAAATACAAAATAACAAGAGAATAAATGAAACCGAAAAAGAGACCGTCTGTAGTGCAAACACTAATACAGAAAATAACTACCCACAAAACCCATGTGGGAAAAAGCTACCTACGTATGGTTCCCAATCAGAGACAACGATAGACAGCTGTCCCTGATTGAGAACCATACCCGACCAAAACAAAGAAATACAAAACATAGAAAAAGGACATAGAATGCCCACCCAAATCACACCCTGACCAAACCAAACTAGAGACATAAAAAGCTCTCTACGGTCAGGGCGTGACACTCTGATGACAATGAAGAGCAAGACATGCCGCTCTGTTCTGGGCCAGCTGCAGCTTAACTAGGTCTTTCCTTGCAGAACTGGACCACACGACTGAACAATAATCAAGACTAGACAAAACTAGAGCCTGCATCTCTTTATAACAGACAGACCTCTCCTCATCTTTACAACCGTTGAATCTATATGTTTTGACCATGAGAGTTTACAATCTAAGGTAACGCCAATTAATTTAGTCTCCTCACCTTGTTCAACAGCCAAACCATTCATTACCAGATTCAGCTGAGGTCTAGAACATAGGGAATGATTTGTACCAAATACAATGCTCTTATTTTTAGAGATGTTCAGGACCAGTTTATTAATGGCCACCAATTCCAAAACAGACTGCAACTCTTTGTTAAGTGTTTCAGTGACTTCATTAGCTGTGGTTGCTGATGTGTATATGGTTGAATCATCATCATACATGGACACATGCTTTGTTTAATGCCAGTGGCAGGTCATTGGTAAAAATAGAAAAGAGTAGAGGGCCTAGAGAGCTGACCTGCGGTACACCACACTTTACACGTTAGACATTAGAGAAGCTTCAATTAAAGAAAACCCTTTGAGTTCTATTAGATAGATAGCCCTGAATCCACAATATGGTTGAAAAGCAATAACACATACACTATCGGTCAAAAGTTTTAGAACACCTACTCATTCATGGGCTTTTCTTTATATTTGACTATTTTCTAAATTGTAGAATAATAGTGAAGACATCAAAAGTATGAAATAACACACATGGAATCCTGAAGAAAACAAATAAAGTGTTAAACAAATCAAAATATATTTAACATTTGAGATTCTTCCAATCAAATCTGTCACGTTCTGACCTTTATTTCCTTTGTTTTGTCTTTATTTAGTATGGTCAGGGCGTGAGTTGGGGTGGGCAGTCTATGTTTGTTTTTCTATGATTTGGGTATTTCTATGTTTCGGCCTAGTATGGTTCTCAATCAGAGGCAGGTGTCATTAGTTGTCTCTGATTGAGAATCATACTTAGGTAGCCTGGGTGATTGTTCCTGTCTCTGTGTTTGCACAAGATAGGACTGTTTGGGGTTTTCACGTTTCTTGTTTTTGTTAGTTTGTTCATGTGAAGTGATTTATTAAAACATGAATCAAAATAACCACGCTGCGCTTTGGTCCGCCTCTTAGTCAATGGAAGAAATCCCTTACAAAATCAAACTTAATTTGTCAGGTGCGCCAAATACAACAAGTGTAGACCTTACCATAAAATGCTCACTGACAAGCCCTTAACCAACAGTGCAGTTCAAGAAAGAGTTAAGAAAATATTTAACAAATAAACTAAAGTAAAAGAATATAAAAAGTAACACAATTAAATAAAGAGGCGATAAACAGGGTTACCGAAAACGAGTCAATGTGAAGGGGGTACAGGATAGAGGTAATATGTACATGTAGGAAGGGGTGAAGTAACTGCATAGATAATTAACAGCGAGGAGCAGCAGTGTACAAAAAGAGAGGGGTGTGTGTGTTAGAGTGTTGACTCACCCTGCAGTGTGTTAGAGTGTTGACTCACCCTGCAGTGTGTTAGAGTGTTGACTCAGCCTGCAGTGTGTTAGAGTGTTGACTCACCCTGCAGTGTGTTAGAGTGTTGACTCACCCTGCAGTGTGTTAGAGTGTTGACTCACCCTGCAGTGTTTTAGAGTGTTGAATCAGCCTGCAGTGTGTTAGAGTGTTGACTCAGCCTGCAGTGTGTTAGAGTGTTGACTCACCCTGCAGTGTGTTAGAGTGTTGACTCACCCTGCAGTGTGTTATAGTGTCGACTCAGCCTGCAGCGTGTTAGAGTGTTGACTCACCCTGCAGTGTGTTAGAGTGTTGACTCACCCTGCAGTGTGTTAGAGTGTTGACTCACCCTGCAGCGTGTTAGAGTGTTGACTCAGCCTTCAGTGTGTTAGAGTGTTGACTCACCCTGCAGTGTGTTAGAGTGTTGACTCACCCTGCAGTGTGTTAGAGTGTTGACTCAGCCTGCAGTGTGTTCTAGTGTTGACTCACCCTGCAGTGTGTTAGAGTGTTGACTCACCCTGCAGTGTGTTAGAGTGTTGACTCACCCTGCAGTGTGTTAGAGTGTTGACTCACCCTGCAGTGTGTTAGAGTGTTGACTCACCCTGCAGTGTGTTAGAGTGTTGACTCACCCTGCAGCGTGTTAGAGTGTTGACTCAGCCTGCAGTGTGTTAGAGTGTTGACTCAGCCTGCAGTGTGTTAGAGTGTTGACTCAGCCTGCAGCGTGTTAGAGTGTTGACTCACCCTGCAGTGTGTTAGAGTGTTGACTCACCCTGCAGTGTGTTAGAGTGTTGACTCACCCTGCAGCGTGTTAGAGTGTTGACTCAGCCTGCAGTGTGTTAGAGTGTTGACTCACCCTGCAGTGTGTTAGAGTGTTGACTCACCCTGCAGTGTGTTAGAGTGTTGACTCACCCTGCAGTGTGTTAGAGTGTTGACTCACCCTGCAGTGTGTTAGAGTGTTGACTCACCCTGCAGTGTGTTAGTGTTGACTCACCCTGCAGTGTGTTAGAGTGTTGACTCACCCTGCAGTGTGTTAGAGTGTTGACTCACCCTGCAGTGTGTTAGAGTGTTGACTCACCCTGCAGTGTGTTAGAGTGTTGACTCACCCTGCAGTGTGTTAGAGTGTTGACTCACCCTGCAGTGTGTTAGAGTGTTGACTCACCCTGCAGTGTGTTAGAGTGTTGACTCACCCTGCAGTGTGTTAGAGTGTTGACTCACCCTGCAGTGTGTTAGAGTGTTGACTCACCCTGCAGTGTGTTAGAGTGTTGACTCACCCTGCAGTGTGTTAGAGTGTTGACTCACCCTGCAGTGTGTTAGAGTGTTGACTCACCCTGCAGTGTGTTAGAGTGTTGACTCACTCTGCAGTGTGTTAGAGTGTTGACTCACCCTGCAGCGTGTTAGAGTGTTGACTCACCCTGCAGTGTGTTAGAGTGTTGACTCACCCTGCAGTGTGTTATAGTGTTGACTCACCCTGCAGTGTGTTAGAGTGTTGACTCACCCTGCAGTGTGTTAGAGTGTTGACTCACCCTGCAGTGTGTTCTAGTGTTGACTCACCCTGCAGTGTGTTAGAGTGTTGACTCACCCTGCAGTGTGTTAGAGTGTTGACTCACCCTGCAGTGTGTTAGAGTGTTGACTCACCCTGCAGTGTGTTAGAGTGTTGACTCACCCTGCAGTGTGTTAGAGTGTTGACTCACCCTGCAGTGTGTTAGAGTGTTGACTCACCCTGCAGCGTGTTAGAGTGTTGACTCACCCTGCAGTGTGTTAGAGTGTTGACTCACCCTGCAGTGTGTTAGAGTGTTGACTCACCCTGCAGTGTGTTAGAGTGTTGACTCACCCTGCAGTGTCTTAGAGTGTTGACTCACCCTGCAGTGTGTTAGAGTGTTGACTCACCCTGCAGTGTGTTAGAGTGTTGACTCAACCTGCAGCGTGTTAGAGTGTTGACTCACCCTGCAGCGTGTTAGAGTGTTGACTCACCCTGCAGTGTGTTAGAGTGTTGACTCACCCTGCAGTGTGTTAGAGTGTTGACTCACCCTGCAGTGTGTTAGAGTGTTGACTCACCCTGCAGTGTGAGCTGTTTGAGGACTTCCTGCATCCTCTTCAGAACAGGAACTGACACCTGGTACTGCACCTGGTCCTGCTTAGAGGTACGGCACTGCCCAAAGAGACCGTCTGTAACACACAGCACATCACATTAAGACACACACACACACACACACACACACACACACACCCAGCCCTCTCTCTCCTCTCTCCTCAATAGTGAACCCTTCCCTCTCTCTCCTCTCTCCTCTATAGTGAACCCAGCCATCTCTCTCCTCTCTCCTCCCTAGTGAACCCATCCCTCTCTCTCTTCTCTCCTCCATAGTTAACCCAGCCCCCTCTCTCCTCCATAGTGAACCCAGCCCTCTCTCTCCTCCATAGTGAACCCAGCCCTCTCTCTCCTCTCGCCTCCATAATGAACACAACTCTCTTTCCTCTTATCCTACCATGAAAAACACCGAAAGACATGAGTCACTGCTATTTATAGGAAGAGGACAGAGAAAAGGGGGAACGGGGGAGTGGTGGAATGGTGAATGGAGGAAAATTATGAAACAGAGAAACTGAATGTATTTATTGGGAGTTAAAGGGATGTACACTGCAGTGTATTGTCTTATTTTTGAAGACTGGACAAAATAGCGTGAGACAAAAAAAGCCAAAATAGATTTCAAATGGATATAAATACATTTTAATAGCCAGCATCATTGTGAAAGCCATTACAAGGGGTCCATAACCGTAAACTGTAGGAAGGTCATAATGCATTATAACTGCCTCATAACTGCCTCATAACTGCCTCATAATGTATTATAACTGCCTCATAATGTATTATAACTGCCTCATAATGCATTTTTACTGCCTCATAACTGCCTCATAACTGCCTCATAATGCATTATAACTGCCTCATAATGCATTATAACTGCCTCATAATGTATTATAACTGCCTCATAATGCATTTTTACTGCCTCATAATGCATTATAACATAATGTATTATAACTGCCTCATAATGTATTATAACTGCCTCATAATGCAACTGCCTCATAACTGCCTCATAACTGCCTCATAATGCATTATAACTGCCTCATAATGCATTATAACTGCCTCATAATGTATTATAACTGCCTCATAATGCATTTTTACTGCCTCATAATGCATTATAACTGCCTCATAATGTATTATAACTGCCTCATAATGTATTATAACTGCCTCATAATGCATTATTACTGCCTCATAATGCATTATAACTGCCTCATAATGTATTATAACTGCCTCATAATGTATTATAACTGCCTCATAATGCATTTTTACTGCCTCATAACTGCCTCATAACTGCCTCATAATGCATTATAACTGCCTCATAATGCATTATAACTGCCTCATAATGCATTATTACTGCCTCATAATGCATTATAACTGCCTCATAATGTATTATAATGCCTCATTTATAAACTGCCTCATAATGTATTATAACTGCCTCATAATGCATTATAACTGCCTCATAATGCATTATAACTGCCTCATAATGCATTATAACTGCCTCATAATGCATTATAATGCATAATGCATTATAACTGCCTCATAATGCATTATAACTGCCTCATAATGCATTAACTGCCTCATCATAATGCATTATAACTGCCTCATAATGCATCATAATGCCTCATAATATTATTACTGCCTCATAATGCATTATAACTGCCTCATAATGCATTATAACTGCCTCATAATGTATTATAACTGCCTCATAATGCATTACTGCCTCATAATGCATTTTTACTGCCTCATAATGCATTATAACTGCCTCATAATGCATAATATTATAACTGCCTCATAATGCATTATGCCTCATAATGCATTATACTGCCTCATAACTGCCTCATAATGCATTATAACTGCCTCATAATGCATTATAACTGCCTCATAATGCATTATTACTGCCTCATAATGCATTATAACTGCCTCATAATGCATTATAACTGCCTCATAATGCATTAATGCCTCATAATATTATAACTGCCTCATAATGCATTATAACTGCCTCATAATGTATTATAACTGCCTCATAATGCATTATTACTGCCTCATAATGCATTATCATAACTGCCTCATAATGCATTATGCCTCATAATGCATTATAACTGCCTCATAATGCATTATTACTGCCTCATTATAACTGCCTCATAATGTATTATAACTGCCTCATAATGTATTATTACTGCCTCATAATGCATTATTACTGCCTCATAATGCATTTTTACTGCCTCATAATAACTGCCTCATAATGCATTATAACTGCCTCATAATGTATTATAACTGCCTCATAATGCATTATTACTGCCTCATAATGCATTATAACTGCCTCATAACTGCCTCATAATGCATTATCATAATGCATTATAACTGCCTCATAATGCATTCTGCTATCTGCTATCTGAAACTAACAGAGAGACAAGACAGACCATACCAGACCAATCTGCTATCTGAAACTAACAGAGAGACAAGACAGACCATACCAATCTGCTATCTGAAACTAACAGAAAGACAAGACAGACCATACACATCTGCTATCTGAAACTAACAGAGAGACAAGACAGACCATACCAGACCAATCTGCTATCTGAAACTAACAGAAAGACAAGACAGACCATACCAATCTGCTATCTGAAA
>NC_088221.1:49760922-49905922 GCF_036934945.1 Oncorhynchus masou masou | reverse complement strand
ACCACTGCACCACAGCAGAACCTGGCTCCCTGTAGAGGAAAGGCTGTGCAACCACTGCACAACAGCAGAACCTGGCTCCCTGTAGAGGAAAGGCTGTGCAACCACTGCACCACAGCAGAACCTGGCTCCCTGTAGAGGAAAGGCTGTGCAACCACTGCACCACAGCAGAACCTGGCTCCCTGTAGAGGAAAGGCTGTGCAACCACTGCACCACAGCAGAACCTGGCTCCCTGTAGAGGAAAGGCTGTGCAACCACTGCACCACAGCAGAACCTGGCTCCCTGTAGAGGAAAGGCTGTGCAACCACTGCACCACAGCAGAACCTGGCTCCCTGTAGAGGAAAGGCTGTGCAACCACTGCACAACAGCAGAACCTGGCTCCCTGTAGAGGAAAGGCTGTGCAACCACTGCACCACAGCAGAACCTGGCTCCCTGTAGAGGAAAGGCTGTGCAACCACTGCACCACAGCAGAACCTGGCTCCCTGTAGAGGAAAGGCTGTGCAACCACTGCACCACAGCAGAACCTGGCTCCCTGTAGAGGAAAGGCTGTGCAACCACTGCACCACAGGAAAACCTGGCTCCCTGTAGAGGAAAGGCTGTGCAACCACTGCACAACAGCAGAACCTGTCTCCCTGTAGAGGAAAGGCTGTCCAACCACTGCACCACAGCAGAACCTGTCTCCCTGTAGAGGAAAGGCTGTGTAACCACTGCCCAACAGCAGAACCTGACTCCCTGTAGAGGAAAGGCTGTGTAACCACTGCCCAACAGCAGAACCTGGCTCCCTGTAGAGGAAAGGCTGTCCAACCACTGCACCACAGCAGAACCTGGCTCCCTGTAGAGGAAAGGCTGTACAACCACTGCACCACAGCAGAACCTGGCTCCCTGTAGAGGAAAGGCTGTGCAACCACTGCACCACAGCAGAACCTGGCTCCCTGTAGAGGAAAGGCTGTCCAACCACTGCACCACAGCAGAACCTGGCTCCTGTAGAGGAAAGGCTGTCCAACCACTGCACCACAGCAGAACCTGGCTCCCTGTAGAGGAAAGGCTGTCCAACCACTGCACCACAGCAGAACCTGGCTCCCTGTAGAGGAAAGGCTGTGCAACCACTGCACCACAGCAGAACCTGGCTCCCTGTAGAGGAAAGGCTGTCCAACCACTGCACAACAGCAGAACCTGGCTCCCTGTAGAGGAAAGGCTGTGCAACCACTGCACCACAGCAGAACCTGGCTCCCTGTAGAGGAAAGGCTGTGCAACCACTGCACAACAGCAGAACCTGGCTCCCTGTAGAGGAAAGGCTGTGCAACCACTGCACCACAGCAGAACCTGGCTCCCTGTAGAGGAAAGGCTGTGCAACCACTGCACAACAGCAGAACCTGGCTCCCTGTAGAGGAAAGGCTGTGCAACCACTGCACAACAGCAGAACCTGTCTCCCTGTAGAGGAAAGGCTGTGCAACCACTGCACAACAGCAGAACCTGGCTCCCTGTAGAGGAAAGGCTGTGCAACCACTGCACAACAGCAGAACCTGTCTCCCTGTAGAGGAAAGGCTGTGCAACCACTGCACCACAGCAGAACCTGGCTCCCTGTAGAGGAAAGGCTGTGCAACCACTGCACCACAGCAGAACCTGGCTCCCTGTAGAGGAAAGGCTGTCCAACCACTGCACCACAGCAGAACCTGGCTCCCTGTAGAGGAAAGGCTGTGCAACCACTGCACCACAGCAGAACCTGGCTCCCTGTAGAGGAAAGGCTGTGCAACCACTGCACCACAGCAGAACCTGGCTCCCTGTAGAGGAAAGGCTGTCCAACCACTGCACCACAGCAGAACCTGGCTCCCTGTAGAGGAAAGGCTGTGCAACCACTGCACCACAGCAGAACCTGGCTCCCTGTAGAGGAAAGGCTGTGCAACCACTGCACCACAGCAGAACCTGGCTCCCTGTAGAGGAAAGGCTGTGCAACCACTGCACCACAGCAGAACCTGGCTCCCTGTAGAGGAAAGGCTGTGCAACCACTGCACCACAGCAGAACCTGGCTCCCTGTAGAGGAAAGGCTGTGCAACCACTGCACCACAGCAGAACCTGGCTCCCTGTAGAGGAAAGGCTGTCCAACCACTGCACCACAGCAGAACCTGGCTCCCTGTAGAGGAAAGGCTGTGTAACCACTGCACCAACAGCAGAACCTGACTCCCTGTAGAGGAAAGGCTGTGTAACCACTGCACCACAGCAGAACCTGGCTCCCTGTAGAGGAAAGGCTGTCCAACCACTGCACCACAGCAGAACCTGGCTCCCTGTAGAGGAAAGGCTGTACAACCACTGCACCACAGCAGAACCTGGCTCCCTGTAGAGGAAAGGCTGTGTAACCACTGCACCACAGCAGAACCTGGCTCCCTGTAGAGGAAAGGCTGTCCAACCACTGCACCACAGCAGAACCTGGCTCCCTGTAGAGGAAAGGCTGTGCAACCACTGCACCACAGCAGAACCTGGCTCCCTGTAGAGGAAAGGCTGTGCAACCACTGCACCACAGCAGAACCTGGCTCCCTGTAGAGGAAAGGCTGTGCAACCACTGCACAACAGCAGAACCTGGCTCCCTGTAGAGGAAAGGCTGTGCAACCACTGCACCACAGCAGAACCTGGCTCCCTGTAGAGGAAAGGCTGTCCAACCACTGCACCACAGCAGAACCTGGCTCCCTGTAGAGGAAAGGCTGTGGAACCACTGCACCACAGCAGAACCTGGCTCCCTGTAGAGGAAAGGCTGTGCAACCACTGCACCACAGCAGAACCTGGCTCCCTGTAGAGGAAAGGCTGTGCAACCACTGCACCACAGCAGAACCTGGCTCCCTGTAGAGGAAAGGCTGTGCAACCACTGCACCACAGCAGAACCTGGCTCCCTGTAGAGGAAAGGCTGTGCAACCACTGCACAACAGCAGAACCTGACAGACCAACCAACCTGCACATGTCCTCTATGCTTATTGTTATTGTTCAATGAATGGTTATTTTGACCCTTGGTTATTGTTGTTACTGTTGTCCAGTTGACAATATTGATTATTATTAACTATGTTAATATTTTAAATGTCCAAAAGAAGCTTTGGCAATATGTACATTGTTACGTCTCGCGAATAAAGCAAATTGAATTGAATTGAATGAGAGAGAGAGAGAGAGAGGGAGAGAATGAGAGAGAATGAGAGAGACAGAGAAGAGAGAGGGGAGAGAGAGAGAGAGAGAGAGAGAGACAGAATGAGAGAGAGAGATTGTGGGGGTGTTGACCCAGCTGCCTTCATCCTGATGATGTCACCGTTGCCATAGAAACAATATGTAGTAGCTGGAGAGGGGCTCTGATGAGGAGAGGAGAGGCAGGGAGGGAGGTGACGGAGAGAGGAGAAGGAGATGTGGTCTGTGTGTGTCTACCCTTCTCTCATACACCTACGACAATAAACACACACACATACACACCAATGCACTTATTACCACAATAACCACCTCCACCTCACACACACACACACACACACACACACACACACACACACACACACAGAGAAAATACAGAGTGATATGTCACGGCATGTAACACACAGGGTACTATCAGTGTCATTCAATCTCTTTGCTAAAACACATTTATACGCATGTGAAGTCAAGCTCAGCCACGAAACCCTATCCCACATACGTAAGCCTCCCCTACCATAACAACTAGTCATCCCATGAATAATCATATATAACAGACACCCCAAGCACCATAACACTGAGCCAAGCTGCAGTGATAGATACATTCGTTCCACAGATCCAGAACAAACCAACAGTCTTTCACTTGCTTACCATGTCTGAAGTAAGCCAGCTGTGGTACCTACTGTAACTACATAAGGTTGTGTGTCTGTGGTTCCTACTGTAGCTACATAAGGTTGTGTGTCTGTGGTACCTAGCTAGCTAAGGTTATGTGTCTGTGACACCTACTGTAGCTACATAAGGTTATGTGTCTGTGACACCTACTGTAACTAGCTAAGGTTGTGTGTCTGTGGTACCTACTGTAGCTAGCTAAGGTTATTTGTGTGTGGTACCTAGCTAGCTAAGGTTGTGTGTCTGTGGTACCTAGCTAGCTAAGGTTATGTGTCTGTGGTACCTACTGTAGCTAGCTAAGGTTATTTGTGTGTGGTACCTAGCTAGCTAAGGTTGTGTGTCTGTGGTACTTAGCTAGCTAAGGTTGTGTGTCTGTGGTACTTAGCTAGCTAAGGTTGTGGCTCTGTGGTACTTAGCTAGCTAAGGTTGTGTGTCTGTGGTACTTAGCTAGCTAAGGTTGTGGCTCTGTGGTACTTAGCTAGCTAAGGTTGTGTGTCTGTGGTACCTAGCTAGCTAAGGTTGTGGCTCTGTGGTACTTAGCTAGCTAAGGTTGTGGCTCTGTGGTACCTAGCTAGCTAAGGTTGTGTGTCTGTGGTACTTAGCTAGCTAAGGTTGTGTGTCTGTGGTACTTAGCTAGCTAAGGTTGTGGCTCTGTGGTACTTAGCTAGCTAAGGTTGTGTGTCTGTGGTACTTAGCTAGCTAAGGTTGTGTGTCTGTGGTACTTAGCTAGCTAAGGTTGTGTGTCTGTGGTACCTAGCTAGCTAAGGTTGTGTGTCTGTGGTACCTAGCTAGCTAAGGTTGTGTGTCTGTGGTACTTAGCTAGCTAAGTTTGTGTGTCTGTGGTAATTAGCTAGCAAAGGTTGTGTGTCTGTGGTACCTAGCTAGCTAAGGTTGTGTGTCTGTGGTACTTAGCTAGCTAAGGTTGTGTGTCTGTGGTACCAAGCTAGCTAAGGTTGTGTGTCTGTGGTACCAAGCTAGCTTGTGTTGTGTGTCTGTGGTACTTAGCTAGCTAAGGTTGTGTGTCTGTGGTACTTAGCTAGCTAAGGTTGTGTGTCTGTGGTACTTAGCTAGCTAAGGTTGTGTGGCTGTGGTACTTAGCTAGCTAATGTTGTGTGTCTGTGGTACTTAGCTAGCTAAGGTTGTGTGTCTGTGGTACTTAGCTAGCTAATGTTGTGTGTCTGTGTGTGTCTAAGGTGTGTGTGTGTCTAAGGTTGTGTGTCTGTGGTACTTAGCTAGCTAAGGTTGTGTGTCTGTGGTACTTAGCTAGCTAAGGTTGTGTGTCTGTGGTACCTAGCTAGCTACGTACTTGCAATGAGGAATGAGGAATGAGGATGGGACAGAGTGTAAATAATTCAGTTCTGTCGGCGGCTGTGTGGTGCAGCGTGTTATGGGCTAGGTCCTGCTGGGATGGTGTGTGTGTGTGTGTGTGTGTGTGTGTGTGTGTGTGTGTGTGTGTGTGTGTGTGTGTGTGTGTGTGTATTTGAGTGTGTTGTAAGTTTGGTCCTGCTGGGATGGAAGAAAGCAAGAGGAAGGCTGTTTAAATGTTGATGAGGCAGGAAGCGTGTGTATAATCATTACAGGATAGAAGAAAAGTTCTCGATTTTGTGCTCTACTCCACATCTACTCCACATCTCGGCTGTGATGTCAGGACTGTTATATGCCCTGTTTTAGATACAGACGGGGCTACTACTGTGGAATCAGGACAGAGGGGGTTGGGGGGGTTGACATACTACTACTGTGGAATCAGGACAGAGGGGGTTGGGGGGGTTGACATACTACTACTGTGGAATCAGGACAGAGGGGGTTGGGGGGGGGGTGCAATCAGGACAGAGGGGGGGGGGTTGACATACTACTACTGTGCAATCAGGACAGAGGGGGTTTGGTTGGGAGGGGGTGGACATACTACTACTGTGGAATCAGGACAGAGGGGGTTTGGTGTGGGAGGGGGGGTGGACATACTACTACTGTGGAATCAGGACAGAGGGGGTTTGGTGTGGGAGGGGGGTTGGACATACTACTACTGTGGAATCAGGACAGAGGGGGTTTGGTGTTGGGGGGGGGGGGTGGACATACTACTACTGTGGAATCAGGACAGGACCTGCAAGTAATAAGGAAGCTGCTCACTCTCTCTAGCACACAGCAGGCCCATCGTCATACGGTTCAACTTTTATTGTCACGTGTGCAGGTACAGTGAAATACCTTACTTGCAAAGCTCAAAACCCAAGAATACAGTAATTAATATCAATGTAATACTAAAAAATATATATAAAAATTAGGACAAAAACAATGAGAAAAAGAAAAAAAAGAATAAGAACACGATAAAGTAAGCCGCCTCACTACATGACCTTTCCAAAATCATTGGCATTAATATGGGCAATAGGACTCACCAGTGACGCAGCGGTCTAAGGCACTGCATCTCAGTGCTGGAGGCGTCACTACAGACACCCTGGTTCAATTCCAGACTGTATTACAACCGGCCGTGTTCGGGATTCCCGTAGGGTGGCGCACAACTGGCCCAGCGTTTGTGCATCGCACTGCCAAATAGTGACTCATGAGTCATCACTCCAGAGAACGCGTTCTCCACTTCTCCAGAGGTGTGCACGGTGATCTTAGGCTTGTGTGCGGCTGCTTGGCCATGGAAACCCATTTCATGAAGCTCCTGATGAACAGTTTTTGTGCTGACGTTGCTTCCAGAGGCAGTTTGGAACTAGATAGTGAGTGTCGCAACCATAGACGGACGATTCTTACACGCTACGCACTTCAGCACTCGCCGGTCCCGCTCTGTGAGCTTGTGTGGCCTACCACTTTGTGTCTGAGCCGTTGTTGCTCCTAGACATTTCCACTTCACTATAAAAGCACCTACAGTTGACCGGAGCAGCTCTAGCAGGGCATAAATTGGACGAACTGACCTGTTGGTAAGGTGGCTTCCTATGACGGTGCCACGTTGAAAGTCACTGAGCTCTTCAGTAAGGCCATTCTACTGCCAATGTTTGTCTATAGAGATTGCATGGCTGCTTGCTCGATTTTGTATACAGTGGCTTGCGAAATTTTCACACCTCTTGGAATTTTTCCTATTTTGTTGCCTTACAACCTGGAACTAAAATCATTTTGGGGGGATTGGTATCATTTGATTTACACAACATGGCTACCACTTTGAAGATGCAAAATATTTTTTATTGTGAAACAAACAAGAAATAAGACCAAAAAGAACTGAAAACTTGAGCGTGCATAACTATTCACCCCCCCAAAGTCAATACTTTGTAGAGCCACCTTTTACAGCAATTACAGCTGCAAGTCTCTTGGGGTCTGTCTCTATACATACATATATATATATATATATATATATGTGTGTGTGTGTGTCTCTATAGGCTTGGCACATCTAGCCACTGGGATTTCTGCCCATTCTTCATGTTAAAACTGCTCCAGCTCCTTCAAGTTGGATGGGTTCAGCTGGGGTACAGCAATATAAGACATACCACAGATTCTCAATTGGATAGAGGTCTGGGCTTTGACTCTTTTCTCTGTATACATCAACGATGTCACTGATGCTGGTGAGTCTCTGATCCACCTCTACGCAGATGACACTATTCTGTATTCATCTGGCCCTTCTTTGGACACTGTGTTAACGAACCTAAAAATGAGCTTCAATGCCATACAACACTCCTTCCGTGGCCTCGAACTGCTCTTAGACGATAGTAAAACCAAATGCATGCTTTTCAACCGTTTGCTGCCCGCACCCGCCCGCCCGACAAGCATCACTACTCTGGATGGTTCTGACCTAGAATATGTGTACAACTACAAATACAGTGGGGCAAAAAAGTATTTCGTCAGCCACCAGTTGTGCAAGTTCTCCCACTTAAAAAGATAAGAGAGGCCTGTAATTTTCATCATAGGTACACTTCAACTATGACAGACAAAATGAAAGCCAGTACATGTCCAGGCCCGTCTGAAGTTTGATTTTTAGTTAACACATTTGGATGATCCAGAAGAAGATTGGGAGAATGTCATATGGTCATATGAAACCAAAATATAACTTTTTGGTAAAAACTCAACTCGTTGTGTTTGGAGGACAAAGAATGCTGAGTTGCATCCAAAGAACACCATACCTACTGTGAAGCATGGGGGTGGAAACATCATGCTTTGGGGCTATTCTTCTGCAAAGGGACCAGGACGACTGATCCGTGTAAAGGAAAGAATGAATGGGGCCATGTATCGTGAGATTTTGAGTGAAAACCTCCTTCCATCAGCAAGGGCATTGAAGATGAAACGTGGCTGGGTCTTTCAGCATGACAATGATCCCAAACACACCGCCCGGGCAACGAAGGAGTGGCTTCGTAAGAAGCATTTCAAGGTCCTGGAGTGGCCTAGCCAGTCTCCAGATCTCAACCCCATAGAAAATCTTTGGAGGGAGTTGAATGTCCGTGTTGCCCAGCAACAGCCTCAAAACATCACTGCTCTAGAGGAGATCTGCATGGAGGAATGGGCCAAAATACCAGCAACAGTGTGTGAAAAGCTTGTAAAGACTTACAGAAAACGTTTGACCTCTGTCATTGCCAACAAAGGGTATATAACAAAGTATTGAGATAAACTTTTGTTATTGACCAAATACTTATTTTCCACCATAATTTGCAAATAAGTTCATAAAAAATCCTACAATGTGATTTTCTGTTTTTTTCCCCTCATTTTGTCTGTCATAGTTGAAGTGTACCTATGATGAAAATTACAGGCCTCTCTCATCTTTTTAAGTGGGAGAACCTGCACAATTGGTGGCTTACAAAACACTTTTTTGCCCCACTGTAGATAGGTGTACAGAGGCACATTATCAGCAACCATCACTCCTGTGTTCAAATGGTACGTTGGGTTAAATGTTATTTTAATGGACAAAAGACTTGCTTTTCATTCAAAAACAAGGTCATTAAAGTGACTATACATACAGTGGCAAGAAAAAATATGAGAACCCTTTGGAATTACCTGGATTTCTGCATAAATTGGTTCTACAATTTAAGTCACAACCATAGACAAACATAGTGTGCTTAAGCTAATAATACACAAATTATTGTATTTTATTGTCTATATTGAATACATACTTTTAACATTCCCAGTGTAGGTTGGAAAAAGTATGTGAACCCCCTAGGCTAATGACTTCTTCAAAAGCTAATTGGAGTCAGGAGTCAGCTAACCTGGAGTCCAATCAATGAGACAAGATTAGAGGTGTTGGTTAGAGCTGCCCAGCAATATTAAAATAAGATGAAACTAAAATTGAGTTGTTTGGAAGGAACACACAACACTATTTGTGGAGAGTAAAAGGCACAGCACACCGACATCAAAATCCCATCCCAACTGTAAAGTATGGTGGAGGGAGCATCATGGTTTGGGACTGCTTTGCTGCCTCAGGGCCTGGACAGCTTGCTATCATCGACAGATTTCCCATCAAGGGATTTTGCAGGAGAATGTAAGGCTATCTGTCCACCAATTGAAGCTCAACAGAAGTTGGGTGATGCAACAGGACAACGACCCAAAACACAGTAAATCAACAACAGAAGAAAATATGCCTGCTGGAGTGGCCCAGTCAGAGTTCTGACCTCAACCCGATTGAGATGCTGTGGCATGACCTCAAGAGAGCGGTTCACACCAGACATCTTTAGAATACTGCTGAACTGACACAGTTTTGTAAAGAGGAATGGTCCAAAATTCCTCCTGACCGTTGTGCAGGTCTGATCCACAACTGCGGAAAAACGTTTGAGTTTATTGTTACCAAAGGCAGCGATCGTCGGAACCTGTGAAGTATGATTCCACCTTATTCCTATATTGTCCATTTGCTCGTTTGACCTGCAGACGTCGTAGCGTGACTTCCTGTACTTGTTCCTGTCCTCAGCCGTAGCCTCGGGGTTGTCTGCGGTAGCCCTTTGTGTGGTAGGCCGGTCCATTAGTTTAGTGCCAACCTCAGTGTTCATTTGTTGATTGGGGAAGTGATTCACGGGTACTTCCTGTTTGATCTTCTTTTTTTGTAAACAAGCATGTCAGGAATTACGTTTTTTAGTGAGATCCCAGGAGATACAGAGGGGATTCAGTTTGGTGGGGGTGTAATATTCAGGACATGCTAATGTGGGGGCGTTACAATCAGGCCATGCTAATGTGTGGGGTGTAATAATCAGGACATGCTAACGTGGGGGCGTTATAATCAGGACATGCTAATGTGGGGCGTATAATCAGGACATGCTAATGTGGGGCGTTATAATCAGGACATGCTAATGTGGGGGGCGTTATAATCAGGACATGCTAATGTGGGGGCGTTATAATCAGGACATGCTAATGTAGGGGGCGTTATAATCAGGACATGCTAATGTGGGGCGTTATAATCAGGACATGCTAATGTGGGGGCGTAATAATCAGGACATGCTAATGGGGGCGTTACAATCAGGACATGCTAATGTGGGGGCGTTATAATCAGGACATGCTAATGTAGGGGCGTAATAATCAGGACGTTATAATCAGGACATGCTAATGTGGGGGCGTAATAATCAGGACATGCTAATGTGGGGGCGTTATAATCAGGACATGCTAATGTGGGGGCGTTATAATCAGGACATGCTAATGTGGGGGACGTTATAATCAGGACATGCTAATGTGGGGGGGGCGTAATAATCAGGACATGCTAATGTGTGGGGTGTAATAATCAGCACATGCTAATGTGGAAACAGGATTCAATATACAGTAGGTTTGAGAGAAGGACATAGAGAAGGGTTGGCTGTGGTGGTGGTGGGGGGGTAGGGGGGGCAGGATAACCTGACATCGTAAGCCTTATCTGGGCCAAATGTGTGCTACTCTCTAGGAGATACTGACCGCAGAGCAGGAGGGATAGGATTCTCAGCTAAGAGCACACACACACAACACACACACACACACACACACACACACACACACACACACACACACACACACACACACACACACACACACACACATCTAGTGACACACACACAGGATACTCACCGTCAGAGCAGAACTGCTCCCTGGAGCACACACCTCCTCTCAACACACACACACACACACAACACAGACACAGACACACAGACAGCAGAGGGGGAGACAGCGTGTCAGAGAGGGCAGAGAGAGACAGACAGAGAGACACAGAGAGGGGAGAGACACAGAGGGAGAGAGACACTAGTGACACACACACAGGGGGAGCGTGTCTGTAGGGGGAGAGACAGGGAGACAGCATGACATCAGACAGGGAGACATTAACAGCAGCTCTGCTAAAACATTCATTAATTGAAAGGGACTAGATTATACCTGTTGATGGAAACTGTTTAAGTAGGTTCTAAAGGGACGTAGATTATACCTGTTCTGATAATGAAAGCACAGCACATCACACACTCTTCTGTTAGTAACATCATTAACAACAAATTCTCAGAGGCACACACCCAACTAAATATACCTGTCTGATGACATACAGCGTGTCTGTACCGAGGGCATCTAGCACGTGACACAACAGCAAACAGCATGAGGTCCTTGTATCACATACAGCGTGTCTGTACCGAGGGCATCTAGCACGTGACACAACAGCAAACAGCATGAGGTCCCTGTATCACATACAGCGTGTCTGTACCGTGGGCATCTAGCACGACACACAGACACAACAGCAAACAGCATGAGGTCCCTGTATCACATACAGCGTGTCTGTACGTGGGCATCTAGCACACACAACAGCAAACAGCATGAGGTCCCTGTATCACATACAGCGTGTCTGTACCGAGGGCATCTAGTGACACAACAGCAAACAGCATGAGGTCCCTGTATCACATACAGCGTGTCTGACAGGGCATCTAGCACGTGACACAACAGCAAACAGCATGAGGTCCCTGTATCACATACAGCGTGTCTGTACCGAGGGCATCTAGTGACACAACAGCAAACAGCATGAGGTCCCTGTATCACATACAGCGTGTCTGTACCGAGGGCATCTAGTGACACAACAGCAAACAGCATGAGGTCCCTGTATCACACACGTGGGCACAGTGACACAACAGCAAACAGCATGAGGTCTGTATCACATACAGCGTGTCTGTACCGAGGGCATCTAGTGACACACACACAAAACAGCATGAGGTCCCTGTATCACATACAGCGTGTCTGTACCGAGGGCATCTAGTGACACAACAGCAAACAGCATGAGGTCCCTGTATCACATACAGCGTGTCTGTACCGAGGGCATCTAGCACGTGACACAACAGCAAACAGCATGAGGTCCCTGTATCACATACAGCGTGTCTGTACCGAGGGCATCTAGTGACACAACAGCAAACAGCATGAGGTCCCTGTATCACATACAGCGTGTCTGTACCGAACAGGGAGTACAGCGTGTCTGTAAGGGCATCTACACGTGACACAACAGCAAACAGCATGAGTATCACATACAGCGTGTCTGTCCGAGGGAGCACGTGACACAACAGCAAACAGCATGAGTCCCTGTATCACATACAGCGTGTCTGTACCGAGGGCATCTAGCACGTGACACAACAGCAAACAGCATGAGGTCCCTGTATCACATACAGCGTGTCTGTACCGAGGGGCATCTAGCACGTGACACAACAGCAAACAGCATGAGGTCCCTGTATCACATACAGCGTGTCTGTACCGAGGGCATCTAGCACGTGACACAACAGCAAACAGCATGAGGTCCCTGTATTACAGCGTGTCTAGCGAGGGCTCTGCTGACACAACAGCAAACAGCATGAGGTCTGTATCACATACAGCGTGTCTGTACCGAGGGCAAACGTGACACAACAGCAAACACATGAGATCACATACAGCGTGTGATGGAAACTGTTTAAGTAGCGTTCTAAAGGGACTAGATATATACCGTGTTCTGATAATGAAAGCAGTGAGCACATCAACACTCTTCAAACAGCATGAGGTCCATTAATACATACAACCGTGGGCATCAGAGTGAACAACACCAGCAACTAAATATACCTGTCTGATGACATACAGCGTGTCTGTACCGAGGGCATCTAGCACGTGACACAACAGCAAACAGCATGAGGTCCCTGTATCACATACAGCGTGTCTGTACCGTGGGCATCTAGTGACACAACAGCAAACAGCATGAGGTCCCTGTATCACATACAGCGTGTCTGTACCGTGGGCATCTAGCACGTGACACAACAGCAAACAGCATGAGGTCCCTGTATCACATACAGCGTGTCTGTACCGAGGGCATCTAGCACGTGACACAACAGCAAACAGCATGAGGTCCCTGTATCACATACAGCGTGTCTGTACCGTGGGCATCTAGCACGTGACACAACAGCAAACAGCATGAGGTCCCTGTATCACATACAGCGTGTCTGTACCGAGGGCATCTAGCACGTGACACAACAGCAAACAGCATGAGGTCCCTGTATCACATACAGCGTGTCTGTACCGAGGGCATCTAGTGACACAACAGCAAACAGCATGAGGTCCCTGTATCACATACAGCGTGTCTGTACCGAGGGCATCTAGCACGTGACACAACAGCAAACAGCATGAGGTCCCTGTATCACATACAGCGTGTCTGTACCGAGGGCATCTAGCACGTGACACAACAGCAAACAGCATGAGGTCCCTGTATCACATACAGCGTGTCTGTACCGAGGGCATCTAGCACGTGACACAACAGCAAACAGCATGAGGTCCCTGTATCACATACAGCGTGTCTGTACCGTGGGCATCTAGCACGTGACACAACAGCAAACAGCATGAGGTCCCTGTATCACATACAGCGTGTCTGTACCGTGGGCATCTAGCACGTGACACAACAGCAAACAGCATGAGGTCCCTGTATCACATACAGCGTGTCTGACACAACAGCAAACCGAGGGGCATCTAGGGCATCGTGACACAACAGCAAACAGCATGAGGTCCTTGTTCCTGTATCACATATTCACTAGCGTGTCTCCGATGATGGACACAAAGAGTATCACATAAAGTGAATATGTCACACGGTGACAGGAAGTGTGTGTTGCTTTTACGTTATGTTGCATGTGTTAGAGAGAGGAGAGACAGGAACATCACATTTGACATAGAACCCATTGCCCTTTTAAGGTTGTGAGGTCAGGGGTCCACTCACCAACCAAGAATTCACAAAATGGGACAAATACCAAATTGAGACTCTGCATGCATATTTCTGCATCAATTTTCTCTGTGTACAATGTAAAACACCAAATAATGCATGCAGAGCAGAATTAGGCCGATACCCACTAATTATCAAATTATCCAGAAAGAGACGTTAAATTCTACAATCACCTAAAAGGAAGTGATTCCCAAACCTTACATAAAAAGCCATCACCTACAGAGAGATGAACCTGGAGAAGAGTCCCACAAAGCAAGCTGGTCCTGGGGCTCTGGCATCACAACACACAGCAAACAGCATGAGCCCCAGGACAGCAGCACAATTAGACCCAACCAAATCATGAGAAAACAAAAAGATAATTACTTGACGCAAAAAAACTGAGCAAACTGGATGATATTTGTCCCTAAACAGAGAGTACACATTGGCAGAATACCTGACCACTGTGACTGACCCAAAAATTAAGGAAAGCTTTGACTATGTACAGACTCAGTGAGCATAGCCTTGCTATTGAGAAAGGCCGTTGTAGGCAGACCTTGCTCTCAAGAGAAGACAGGCTATGTGCTCACTGCTCACAAAATGAGATGGAAACTGAGCTGCACTTCACTAACCTCCTGCCCAATGTATGACCATATTAGAGAGACGTATTTCCCTCAGATTGTACAGATCAACAAAGAATTCAAAAAGCAAACCCAATGTTGATAAACTCCCTTTACCTATTGGGTGAAAAACCAGTGTTCCATTGCAGCAACAAGACATGTGACCTGTTGCCACAAGAAAAGGGCAACCAGTGAAGAACAAGGGCAACTAGTGAAGTGTCTGACCGTGGAGAGAGAGAGAGAGAGAGAGAGAGAGGTCCCTGAGAGAGACAGCGTGTCTGAGATGATATTTACAGACAGAGGAGGTGGAGGCCCAGGGTAGATGTAGGTCTCTGTGTTGGCCACAGCTGGTCCAACAGACCATAGAGGCAGTGAAGCCAGACCTATGTGTGAGTGTGCGTGCGTGTGTGTGGGGGAGCCTTGGGCTGGTCAGTCAGGGTTTACTGCCAGCAGAACACAGGAGGGCAAACACTGATAAAGAACTGGGACACAACTCAGATTAAAGCCTGAACTGGGACTGTAAAACACAACTCAGATTAAAGCCTGAACTGGGACTATAAAACCCAACTCAGATTAAAGCCTGAACTGGGACTATAAAACACAACTCAGATTAAAGCCTGAACTGGGACTATAAAACACAACTCAGATTAAAGCCTGAACTGGGACTATAAAACACAACTCAGATTAAAGCCTGAACTGGGACTATAAAAAAACATTGGCAGAATCTGACCACTCAGATTACAGACTCAGTGAGCATAGCCCTGAACTTGGGACTTCTCAATAAAACAGTTTTATGTGCTCACTGATTAAAGCCTGAACTGGGCAAAACTATAAATTTCCCTCACAACAAAGATTAAAGCCCAATTTTGATGAACTGGGACTATAAAACACAACTCAGATTAAAGCCTGAACTGGGACTGAATAAAACACAACTCGGATTAAAGCCTGAACTGGGACTAGAGAAATTTACAACTCAGATTAAAGCCTGAACTGGGACTATAAAACCAACTCAGATTAAAGCCTGAACTGGGACTATAAAAAACACAACTCAGATTAAAGCCTGAACTGGGACTATAAAACACAACTCAGATTAAAGCCTGAACTGGGACTATAAAACCCAACTCAGATTAAAGCCTGAACTGGGACTATAAAACACAACTCAGATTAAAGCCTGAACTGGGACTATAAAACACAACTCAGATTAAAGCCTGAACTGGGACTATAAAACACAACTCAGATTAAAGCCTGAACTGGGACTATAAAACACAACTCATCTAGCACATAAAGCCTGAACTGGGACTATAAAACACAACTCAGTTTTATATCTTTAAAGCCTGAACTGGGACTATAAAACATAACTAAGATTAAAGCCTGAACTGGGACTATAAAACATAACTCAGATTAAAGCCTGAACTGGGACTATAAAACACAACTCAGATTAAAGCCTGAACTGGGACTATAAAACACAACTCAGATTAAAGCCTGAACTGGGACTATAAAACACAACTCAGATTAAAGCCTGAACTGGGACTATAAAACACAACTCAGATTAAAGCCTGAACTGGGACTATAAAACATAACTCAGATTAAAGCCTGAACTGGGACTATAAAACACAACTCAGATTAAAGCCTGAACTGGGACTATAAAACACAACTCAGATCTTTTAAAGCCTGAACTCTCTCCCTCTCTCTCTCTCTCCTCTCTCTCTCTCCCAGCTCTCTCTGTCTCTGGTCTCTCTGTACCCTCTCTCTCTGGTCTCTCTCTGTCTCTCTCTCTCTCTCTCTCTCCTCATGTCTCTCTAAAGTCTCTCTGGTCTCTCTCTGTCTCTCTGTCTCTGGTCTCTCTCTCTCTCTCTCTCTCTGTCTCTCTCCTCTCTGTCTCCTCTCTCTCCCTCTCTCTCTCCTCCTCTCTCTCCTCCTGGTCTCTCCATCTGTACCCTCTCTCTCCCTCTCTCTCTCTCCCTCTCTCTCTTCCCTCTCTCTCTCTCTCTCTCTCCCTCTAAAGACTCCTGGTCTCTCCATCTCTCCCCCTCTCTCTCTCTCTGTACCCTCTCTCTCTCCTCCTCTCTCTCTCTCTCTCTCCTCCTCTCCCTCTCCTGGTCTCCTCTCTCTCTCTCTCTCTCTCTCTCTCTCTCTCTGTCTGTCTCTCTCGTCTCTCTCTCTCTCTCTCTCTCTATGTATGCATATGTTGTGAGGTAGCAAATGAGCCTGGGGTCGAGGTTAGACAGTGGGGTTTCTGGCGTAGGATGGAGTGATTGATTAAGAACTGAAACCTGTGGATGGGGGAGGGGATGATGCTTCCACACAGAGCAGAGTAAAGAGAGCTTCTGACAGCTGCCGGGACACACTGTACTGATCTCCTACATGATTATCTTCCAGTGGCTGTACACTCAGACAGATACAAACATAGTTGCAGACACAGACACCTGAATGCTACCAGCAGACCTGAAATCTTTCAAATACTTTGGGTGATGTGATTGAACCTGCCTGGAGTGCAGGTTCAACATAAAACCCAACATATAACCCGATCTTTTGAAACAAAAATGTACAATCGGAATTGCCCTTATTTCCCCTGAGTGGAACCAAAGCTTTGAGTGTTCATTGTCTCCTTCTCTGTCATGTACCCAGCTAAAGACTCCTGGTCTCCTCCATCATGTACCTATTCAGCTAAAGATTCTCATGCTATATATTCTCCTCCATCATGTACCCAGCTAAAGTCTCATGGTCTCTGGTCTCCTCCATCATGTACCCAGCTAAAGACTCCTGGTCTCCTATATCATGTACCCAGCTAAAGACTCCTGGTCTCCTCCATCATGTACCCAGCTAAAGTCTCATGGTCTCCTCCATCATGTACCCAGCTAAAGACTCCTGGTCTCCTCCATCATGTACCCAGCTAAGTTCTGCTGGTCTCCTCCATCATGTACCCAGCTAAAGACTCCTGGTCTCCTCCATCATGTACCCAGCTAAGTTCTGCTGGTCTCCTCCATCATGTACCCAGCTAAAGACTCCTGGTCTCCTCCATCATGTACCCAGCTAAAGACTCCTGGTCTCCTCCATCATGTACCCAGCTAAAGTCTCATGGTCTCCTCCATCATGTACCCAGCTGTAATTCTGGTGTTTGTCTCCTCCATTCAGGGTGTTTGTACCCAGCTAAAGTGTGTTTGTCCCCTCCATCATGTGTCCCAGCTAAATATTCTGCTGGTCTCCTATATCATGTACCCAGCTAAATTCAGGGTGTTTGGTCTCCTCCATCATGTACCCAGCTAAGGGTGTTTTTCCTCTATATCTCAGGGTGGTCTATATATTCCATCATGTAGGGTGTTTGTTCCCTAATATTCTGCTGTGTTTGTCCCCTCCATCATGTACCCAGCTAATTCAGGGTGTTTGTCCTCTATATATTCAGGGTGTTTTCCCCTATATATTGTTTGTCCCCTATATATCAGGGTGTTTACCCCATATAAAGGGTGTTTGTCTCTATATATTCAGGGTGTTTGTCTCCTCCATCAGGGTGTTTGTACCCAGCTAAATATTCAGGGTGTTTGTCTCCTCCATCAGGGTGTTTGTACCCAGCTAAAGACTCTATATATTCAGGGTGTTTGTCTCCTCCATTCATGTCCCCTATATAAAGGTGTTGGTCTCCTATATATTCAGGGTGTTTGTCTCCTATATAAGACTATATATTCCTGTGTCTCCCCTATATATTCAGGGTGTTTGTCCCTATATATTCAGGGTGTTTGTCCCCCTATATTCAGGGTGTTTGTCCCCCATATATTCAGGGTGGTCTCCTCCCCTATATATTCAGTGTTTGTCCCCTATATATTCCAGGGTGTATATATTCAGGGTGTTTGTCCCCTAATATTCAGGTGGTTTGTCTCCTATATATTCATGTATATTCAGGGTGTTTGTCCCCTATATATTCACTCCCCTATATATTCAGGGTGTTTGTCCCTATATATTCAGGGTGTTTGTCCCCTATATATTCAGGGTGTTTGTCCAATATATTCAGTCCTATATATTCAGGGTGTTTGTCCCCTATATATTCATGTATATTCCCAGACAGGGTGTTTGTCCTATATATTATATTATCATATATTCATCCCCTATATATTCAGTGTGTTTGTCCCCTATGTCAGGGTGGTGTTTGTCCCCTATATATTCAGGGTGTTTGCACCCTATATATTCAGGGTGTTTGTCCCCTATATATTCAGGGTGTTTGCTGTTTTTCCCTATATACAACAGGGTGTTGTTCCCTATATATTCAGGGTGTTTGACATATTCAGGGTATTCAGGGTGTTTGTCACCTATTTGTCTCCTATATATTCAGGGTGTTTGTCTCCTATATATTCAGGGTGTTTGTCCCCTATATATTCAGGGTGTTTGTCCCCTATATAATCAGTGTGTTTGTCCCCTATATATTCAGGTGTTTGTCTCCTATATATTTGTCTCCTATATATTCAGGGTGTTTGTCCCCTATATATTCAGGGTGTTTGTCCCCTATATATTCAGGGTGTTTGTCCCCTATATATTCAGGGTGTTTGTTCCCTATATATGTTTTCCCCCTTATTTCTCCTATATATTCAGGGTGTTTGTCTCCTATATATTCAGGGTGTTTGTCTCCTATATATTAAGGGTGTTTGTCTCCTATATATTCAGGGTGTTTGTCCCCTATATATTCAGGGTGTTTGTCCCCTATATATTCAGGGTGTTTGTCCCCTATATATTCAGGGTGTTTGTCCCCTATATATTCAGGGTGTTTGTCCCCTATATATTCAGGGTGTTTGTTCCCTATATATTCAGGGAGTCTGTCCCCTATATATTCAGGGTGTTTGTCCCCTATATATTCAGGGTGTTTGTCCCCTATATATTCAGGGTGTTTGTTCCCTATATATTCAGGGTATGTGTCCCCTATATATTCAGGGTGTTTGTCCCCTATATATTCAGGGTGTTTGTCCCCTATATATTCAGGGTGTTTGTCCCCTATATATTGAGGGTGTTTGTTCCCTATATATTCAGAGTGTTTGTCTCCTGTATATTCAAGGTGTTTGTCTCCTATATATTCAGGGTGTTTGTCCCCTATATATTCAGTGTGTTTGTCCCCTATATATTCAGGTTGTGTGTCCCCTATATATTCAGGGTGTTTGTCCCCTATATATTCAGGGTGTTTGTCCCCTATATATTGAGGGTGTTTGTTCCCTATATATTCAGAGTGTCTGTCTCCTGTATATTCAAGGTGTTTGTCTCCTATATATTCAGGGTGTTTGTCCCCTATATATTCAGGGTGTGTGTCCCCTATATATTCAGGGTGTTTGTTCCCTATATATTCAGGGTGTTTGTCCCCTATATATTCAGGGTGTTTGTCCCCTATATATTCAGGGTGTTTGTCCCCTATATATTCAGGGTGTTTGTCCTCTATATATTCAGGGTGTTCGTTCCCTATATATTCAGTGTGTTTGTTCCCTATATATTCAGGGTGTTTGTCCCCTATATATTCAGGGTGTTTGTCCTCTATATATTCAGGGTGTTTGTCCCCTATATATTCAGGGTGTTTGTCTCCTGTATATTCAGGGTGTTTGTCCCCTATATATTCAGGGTGTTTGTCTCCTGTATATTCAGGGTGTTTGTCCCCTATATATTCAGGGTGTTTGTCCCCTATATATTCAGGGTGTTTGTCTCCTATAGATTCAGGGTGTTTGTCCCCTATATATTCAGGGTGTTTGTCCCCTATATATTCAGGGTGTTTGTCTCCTATAGATTCAGGGTGTTTGTCCCCTATATGTTCAGAGTGTTTGTCTCCTATAGATTCAGGTTATACTTTTGATTGTTTCATTTTCAGAGGATGCTTTGAAGAGCTAGATGTACGCTTTTGTTTTTATCCACATTCCCATAATTTCAGATGCACTTCAGCGTACTAACTGACTAAATGAGAGAAGCACAAAGAAAACAGATCCTTGAACTTTCACCTTTAGAACACCGAGTAACCGTGGTAACTGGCTGAGAGGAGCCAGAGACCATTATGACGCCATGGAGTCAGAATAAGGCTCATTGTGGAACTAAATAGTGTGACGGGGGACGGAGGAGAGGGGAGTAGGTAAGGAGAGCGGTAAAAACAGGAGAGTGGAGACCAGGGTTGACGAGATGAGATATATATTTTTTTTAAAGGCAGGATAGTGTACAATGAACAAGACAAGGCAAACAGCATCAAACTGTAGCCTAGTCGCTCTCCGTGGTCCTGAAACCCATTTAATATCAAGCAGGTGGAAAGCCATAGCTAAAAGCTTTTATTTTGTAATGCGAATATATTTTTTTTACTTTCTTCACTTTTACCTTTCCACAGTGAACTGTGGTTATTTACACAACTTAACAGAAAAAAATATGGCATAGTCGCTTAGTCAAACTAAAACAGCATCATAATAAATGACGTCGGGCAAAACGCCTTTCAATCACGATTTTACAGCTAGCTTACCTTATGTATTTTAGTAAATCAATTGAAAGTATAGCCGTTAATTGGTGTTACAAAAACCTAAACATGTATTTTCTCAAATTCAACCCATGACCAAAATAATCTTCTCTATCAGATGGATGGCATTACTTCGATGCAATGTAATGACATCCACACCTCGCAGATCTTTGAAGTAAACAGAAAAGACTACATCAATGTCTCTATACTGCGGACTTCATTCCAAACAGTACTTCACTACCTCCACAGTGATGTTTCCCTCTACCAGCACGTCTTCTCTTCCACCTATCCCTCCACTGAAACAACATGCCACTCCACCATCATCTTACCGTATCTGCTTGACATCCCGAGATGGTACAACAGCGTCATGAAAAAGAACACTCTCCATAGCCTCGGGCGCTTCATTTTTAGACAGACACCACCTACAAAAGACTACTACTTTCTGATGTAGGCTTCACGATCCAATTCCGTCCCTTATGACTCTATTCAAATCCCCATGTTATTTCACGGAGCTGCGACCAGATCTATACTCCGCTGGATTCACGCCAGGTAACGGAAACCAAACCTTGACCAAAGTGTAATAACTGTGGGTTTGAGCTAAAGGGAAAGGGGAACACACACGTATGACACACGACATTCCAAACCCCTGGAAATCCTGGAGCGGATCTGGAGCGGGGAATCTCTCGATTTCCTCCCTGTGTCAGTCTCTTCCCCTCCCGCAATAGATCTGTTCGGTGGGGTCCCGCAATGACGTCACAAAATGACCCTGTTGAATTTTCAAGATGTTTTGCAGCGGCAAAGACAGCGCGGTGGGCCAATGGTAGTGAGAGCTGCCTCTGTCTCGGAGATAGAGGAGAACAAGTAAAGGCAGCGCGGTGGGCCAATGGTAGCGAGAGCTGCCTCTGTCTCCGAGATAGAGGAGAACAAGTAAAGGCAGCGCGGTGTAGAACAGAGGAAGTTGACAATGCCATTGATTTATGGTCAATGTTGGTTCATCCATCGAATTTGGATAGGAAATACGCATTTATCCGTTTCTTGAACAGCAGTTTTGTAGAACAATTTTTTTGTTTAGGGTTAGTGTAGAAACCTAAGTGTTGCTATGGTGCGTTGTTAGGTGTAAAAACCTAAGTGTTGCTAAAGTGGGTTATTATAAGTAGAAACCTACGTGTTGCTATGGTGGGTTAATAATGTGTTTTAATGTGTGTCAAGGGAGTTGCTCATAACCAGACAGGTACAGGCTACACTAATGCCCCCTGCCTGACCACCATTCACCTGATGCAGAGGGACCCCTTTAAATCATGTTCAAATGAAACAAGGCCACCACATCTACCCATCCTCCAAGGCCAAGTTAACATGACAGTGCTGAGATCAACCATTTTGTTCGGTTTGTTATTAAAATGTGAGATGCTCGATACAAGGTCTATTGGTTCCCTCTTCCTGCCACCTGCTGCCATGCAGACCTTCTTGTTTTCTTCATCATCACTGTAGGTTTGTAGGGGGGCATTTCCATGCAAAAGGACCCATGAGCACCAGGTCATATCCATGTAAAAAGGACCCATGAGCACCAGGTCATATCCATGTAAAAAGGACCCATGAGCACCAGGTCATATCCATGTAAAAAGGACCCATGAGCACCAGGTCATATCCATGTAAAAAGGACCCATGAGCACCAGGTCGTTTCCATGCAAAAGGACCCAAGAGCTCCAGGGCATTTCCATGTAAAAGGACCCAAGAGCTCCAGGGCATTTCCATGTAAAAGGACCCAAGAGCTCCAGGGCATTTCCATGTAAAAGGACCCAAGAGCTCCAGGGCATTTCCATGTAAAAGGACCCAAGAGCTCCAGGGCATTTCCATGTAAAAGGACCCAAGAGCTCCAGGGCATTTCCATGTAAAAGGACCCAAGAGCTCCAGGGCATTTCCATGTAAAGGACCCAAGAGCACCAAAATGTGAAGTTTATAGGAGCATGTCAAATTGACATGCTTTAAAACAAATGTTTAACCTTTATTTAACTAGGCAAGTCAGTTAAGAACAGATTCTTATTTACAATGACGGCCGACCAAAAGGCAATAGGCCTCCTGCGTGGACGGGGGCCTGGGATTTAAAAAATAAATAAATACAATATAAATATAGGACAAAACACACATCACACCAAGATAGACAACACAACACTACATAAAGAGAGACCTAAGACAACAACATAGCAAGGCAGCAACTCATAACAACACTGCATGGTAGCAACAAAACATGATAACAACATGGTAGCAACACAACATGGTAGCAACACAACATGGTAGCAACACAACATGACAACAACATGGTAGCAACACAACATGGTAGCAACACAACATGGTAGCAACACAACATGGTAGCAACACAACATGGTAGCAACACAACATGGTAGCAACACAACATGACAACAACATGGTAGCAACACAATATGACAACAACATGGTAGCAACACAACATGACAACAACATGGTAGCAACACAACATGGTAGCAACACAACATGATAGCAGCACAAAACATGGTGCAAACATTATTGGGCCCAGACAACAGCACAAAGGGCAAGAAGGTAGAAACAAGAATACATCACGCAAAGCAGCCACAACTGTCAGTAAGAGTGTCCATGATTGTCGTTGAATGAAGAGATGGAGATAGAACTGCCCAGTTTGAGTGTTTGTTGCAGCTCGTTCCAGTCGCTAGCTGCAGCGAACTGAAAAGACGAACCACCCAGGGATGTGTTTGCTTTGTGGACCATTAACAGAATGTGACTGACAGAACGGGTGTTGTATGTGGACCAGTGGGTCTTGCGACGGGTATACAGAGATGACCAGTTTACAGAGGAGTATAGAGTGCAGTGATGTGTCCTATAAGGAACATTGGTGGCAAATCTGATGGCCGAATGGTAAAGAACATCTAGCCGCTCGAGAGCACCCTTACCTGCTGATCTATAAATCATGTCTCCATAATTTAACATGGGTAGGATGGTTATCTGAATCAGGGTTAGTTTGGCAGCTGGGGTGAAAGAGGAGCGATTACGATATAGGAAACCAAATCTAGATTTAACTTTAGCCTGCAGCTTTGATATGTGCTGAGAGAAGGACAGTGCACAGTCTAGACATACTTCCAAGAACTTTTATGAGGTGACTACCTCAAGCTCTAAACCATCAGAGGTAGTAATCACACCGTTGGGGAGAAGGGCATTCTTCTTACCAAACCACATGACATTTGTTTTGGAGGTGTTCAGAACAAGGTTAAGGGTAGAGAAAGCTTGTTTGACACTAAGAAAGCTTTGTTGTAGAGCATTTAACACAAATTCTGGGGAGGGTCCAGCTGAGTATAAGACTGTGTCATCTGCATATACATGAATGAGAGAGCTTCCTACTGCCTGGGCTATGTTGTTGATGTAAATTGAGAAGAGCGTGGGGCCTTGAATTGAGCCTTGGGCTACTCCCTTGGTGACAGACAGTGACAGGCAGCAGATATTCAGACTTTATACACTGTGTTCTTTGAGAGAGGTAGTTAGCAAACCAGGCCAAAGACCCTTCAGATACTCCTTAGCCGGCCCAAAAGAATGGAATGGTCTACCGTAACAAAATATTTGGGAGCACAACATTGCTATTAAAATCAAGGGCAATGGTGACATCATTGAGGACCTTTAAGGTTGCAGTGACACCTCAATAACCTGAGCGGAAACCCTATTGCATACCAGAGAGAACACATTAAGACATTAAGACATTAATAAAAAAGCCAGTCAGTTGATGAATGACAAGTTTTTCCAACACTTTTGATAAACAGGGCAAAATAGAAATAGGCCTATAACAGTTAGGATCAGATTGATCTCCCCCTTTAAATAAAGGACGAACCGTGACTGCCTTCCAAGCAATGGAAACCTCAGAGATAGGCGATGAATCTTTAAGAAGAAAGGGTCTAAACCATCTGACCCAAATGAAAGCTGACAGTCTATATTTTTAGACGAAATTAAGGTATATATACATTTTTTTCACCATTTTCTGTCCTACAAAACGGGATAAAGCAAAGACTTGGATTCCTGGTCAAACAGATGGGAAAGGGGTCTTAGAAAACATCTACCAGAAAGCCTCTTAAAAGGTTTTAGAAATATATCAAAACACAATGTTGAAGTAAAGAACCCTGCCAACTAATATCAATGCTGACACCGAGTGTACAAAACATTAGGAACACCTGCTCTTTCCATGCCACAGACTGTTCCAGGTGAATCCAGGTGGAGCTATGATCCCTTATTGATGTTGAAGTAAAAGACCCCACTGCCAACTAATATCAACGCTGACACTGAGTGTACAAAACATTAGGAACACCTGCTCTTTCCATGCCACAGACTGTTCCAGGTGAATCCAGGTGAAAGCTATGATCCCTTATTGATGTTGATGTAAAAGACCCCTGACAACTAATTAATAATCAACACTTTCATTTAGATTAGGAGACATTTTTTTTGCTTCAGTAATTTTAAAGAAACTTTGTCTTGTGCCTTGAAATTGCAGTTACCCAAAACCCATATCCTTAAATGATTTCCAATTTCTCCACCTCACGAGGAGGCAGGATATTGAAAGTTCACAGAAGTAATCAGTAAAGGTCGACCTAACAATTAGTTATAGTGTTTTTACTGGTATACATTTTCATTATGAATGATTAAGTCATTAAAACAACAACAAATTGAATTTGCTACATTGGGAAATCCGAGTAGTTTGTACATCCCAGTACAGTAAACAAAAGTAGAGTATAGTTCAGTACAGTACAGTAGAGCACACTAGAGTTGATATCACTATAATGTATTGTACAGAACTCTACTGAACTCTACTCGTCTGTACTATGCTGTACTCTACTCGACTGTACTGTACTCGACTGTACTGTACTGTATTGTACTATACTGGACTCTACTCGTCTGTCCTATACTGTACTCTACTCGTCTGTCCAATGCTGTACTCTACTCGACTGTACTGTACTCGACTGTACTGTACTGTATTGTACTATACTGGACTCTACTCGTCTGTCCTATACTGTACTCTACTCGTCTGTCCTATACTGTACTCTACTCAACTGTACTGTACTGTACTGTATTGTACTATACTGTACTCTACTCGTCTACATCACTATGAACAGAATGACTTTCACATTCATCATTATGCATTTCTGTGCAGTACAGATCAGAGAGCCAAGATGAAATTCTATGACAGTAATTATGTTACCGTAATTATATGACGGCAATTATATTACCGTAATTCTGTTAATTAATGTAATTCTATTACAGTAATTCTGTTACTGGGTGTAAATCCACTAGTCCTTTTGTGTAGAAGTTTGTTCAATCAATGTTTTTTTGTTTTTTTGGCATACATTTGAACTGGCAAAATCAGTCCCAGCGCAATTATGTGATTGTGGAATTGTACAATAGTTTCCCTCGGCAGATGGTTGCCTTGGGGAATGTGTGACCTAATGTGTTGAATTTTGTAGATCATTACAGCCTAAATTATGTTATTTTTATCCCGGCTATGCAAACTAAGCTGATGTCCATGATACTTTCACTCTTTAACCTCTATGGCATCGGTGTCCCTAAACCGGGTGTCACGACTTCTGCCGAAGTCATTGCCTCTCCTTGTTCGGGCGGTGCTCGGCGTTCGACGTCACCGGTCTTCTAGCCATCATTGATCCTTTTTTCATTTTCCATTGGTTTTGTCTTGTCTTCCTACACACCTGTTTTCAATCCCATTCATTACCTGTTGTGTATTTAACCCTCTGTTTCCCCTCATGTCTTTGTCAGAGATTGTTTTATTGTCAGTATAGTGTGATTGTTGCATATGTGCGCGTCGGGTCCTCGTACCCATGTTTGTACATTTATTGTTATGGAGCATACTCGTGGAACTTTATTAAAAGACTCCATTTTACACTCAGTTTGACTCTCCTGCGCCTGACTTCCCTGCCACCTATTACACCTATGCATGACACCGGGATGGTTGTTTCTAACGTGCACTAATGTGACTAGAATGACGTTGTAAATAACATCCACATTTCCGGGACATAGACATGTCTTATACGGGCAGAAAGCTTAAATTCCTGTTAATCGAGCTGCACTGTCCTATTTACAGTAGCTATTACAGTGAAAAAATACCATGCTATTGTTTGAGGAGAGTGCACAACAACAAAATCACATCAACTGGTTTGATATATTCACCTCTGAAGGTAAATAAAGTCCTTACATTCGGTAATCTTGTTCTGATTTGGCATCCTGAGGGTCACAGATATACAAGGTAGCATAGTTTTGTTTGATAAAATACATTTTCATACCCATGTGGAACTGGGTTCTACATTTTGAACCCCAGCTGTCACCTTCCTGTAGCCTACTGTCTGTTCTGAGTGAACAGGGAGGGTCAAGGCTGGCTGAACCTTCCTGTAGCCAACTGTCTGTTCTGAGTGAACAGGGAGGGTCAAGGCTGGCTGAACCTTCCTGTAGCCTACTGTCTGTTCTGAGTGAACAGGGAGGGGCTGGCTGAGCCTACTGTCTGTTCTGAGTGAACAGGGAGGGTCAAGGCTGGCTGAACCTTCCTGTAGCCTACTGTCTGTTCTGAGTGAACAGGGAGGGTCAAGGCTGGATGAACCTTCCTGTAGCCTACTGTCTGTTCTGAGTGAACAGGGAGGGTCAAGGCTGGCTGAACCTTCCTGTAGCCTACTGTCTGTTCTGAGTGAACAGGGAGGGTCAAGGCTGGTTGAACCTTCCTGTAGCCTACTGTCTGTTCTGAGTGAACAGGGAGGGTCAAGGCTGGTTGAACCTTCCTGTAGCCTACTGTCTGTTCTGAGTGAACAGGGAGGGTCAAGGCTGGATGAACCTTCCTGTAGCCTACTGTCTGTTCTGAGGGAACAGGGAGGGTCAAGGCTGGATGAACCTTCCTGTAGCCTACTGTCTGTTCTGAGTGAAGAGGGAGGGTCAAGGCTGGTTGAACCTTCCTGTAGCCTACTGTCGGTTCTGAGTGAACAGGGAGGGTCAAGGCTGGCTGAACCTTCCTGTAGCCTACTGTCTGTTCTGAGTGAACAGGGAGGGTCAAGGCTGGATGAACCTTCCTGTAGCCTACTGTCTGTTCTGAGTGAACAGGGAGGGTCAAGGCTGGCTGAACCTTCCTGTAGCCTACTGTCTGTTCTGAGTGAACAGGGAGGGGCTGGCTGTCACCTTCCTGTAGCCTACTGTCTGTTCTGAGTGAACAGGGAGGGTCAAGGCTGGATGAACCTATCATAATCATTTACACACGTCGTGTCACAGAGTCGATATACATCTTAATTCTTGGACCACACTGTAATATCCTCCATGCGGTCAGGTGTTATCGCTGTCTATTTCATTCACATGGTCTCTTCTCCTTCTCTCCCCGTCTCTCTCCACAGCGTGAGTGTATCTCTGTTCACGTGGGCCAGGCTGGAGTCCAGATGGGCAACACCTGTTGGGAGCTGTACTGCCTGGGCATGGGATCCAGCCGGACGGACAGATGCCCAGTGACAAGCCCACAGGTAACCTCGACAACTCCTTCACCACCTTCTTCAGCGCCACGGGCACCGGAAAGTACGTGCCACGCGCCATCTTCGTCGACCTGGAGCCCACCGTTATCGGTAAGTTGTTTGTCTTTTTACAGAAACGTTTATCCTTTTGAAAAACATTTCAACATTTAGTTCAGTTTCTAAATGTGTACAGAACATCATCCACTGGTATCTGGTCTTCTCTCCATATAGAAAAATACTGTTTTCTCTTTCTCCAGATGAGGTGAGGACAGGCACCTACCGCCAGCTGTTCCACCCTGAGCAGCTCATCTCAGGCAAGGAGGATGCTGCCAACAACTACGCCCGCGGTCACTACACCATCGGCAAGGAGATCATTGACACCATCCTGGACAGGATCCGTAAACTGGTAAGAACGATTAAAGAATGAATTGTTGACAATTATGAAAATTGGAGACAGGATATTTTAATTTTTAATTTTTTTAATTTGACCATTATTTAACGAGGCAAGTCAGTTAAGAACAAATTCTTATTTTCAATGACGGCCTAGGGGGCAGAACTACAGATTTGTACCATGTCAGCTCAGGGGTTTGAACTTGCAACCTTCCGGTTGCAACGCTCTAACCACTAGGCTACCCTGCTGATAAACAAGAAGCTTTTCTCCCATAATCCTCGTAACCCATAACCCCCGTGACCCATAACCCTTGTAACCCATATCCCCCGTAACCCATAATCCCCATAACCCTCTTAACCCATAACCCCTGTAACCCATAACCACCGTGACCCATAACCCTTGTAACCCATAACTCCCGTAACCCATAACCCTTGTTACCCATAACCCTTGTTACCCATAACCCTCTTAACCCATAACCCTCGTAACCCATTGGGCATACTGTCAAATCCTCTAAAACAACGTTCAAGGCAGCTTATGGTAGAGAAATAAACATTAAATTCTATGGCAACAGCTCTGGTGGACATTCCTGCAGTCAGCATGCCAATTGTACTCTCCTTCAAATCTGTGGCATTGTAAATGTAAACAAATTTGTGCCAAATGTTTGAGAGAAAAAAGCTTTTTGTGCTTATTTAAGGGATCTTTTATTTCAGCTCATTTAGAAAGTATTCACGCCACTTGAATTTTCCCCCATTTTGTTCTGAGTTTAAAAATATATTAAATTTAGATTTTGTGTCACTGGCCTACACACAATACCCCATAATGTAAAAGTGGAATTATGTTTTTCAAAATTTCTACTAATTAATTTAAAAAAAGATGTCAGCTGAAATGTCTTGAGTCAATAAGTATTCAACCCCTTTGTTATGTGAAGCCTAAATAAATTCAGGAGTAAAAACATATTTTCCGGCCAAATCTTGCTTAGGGCCCCACAAGTCTAGAGCCAGCTCTGTACGAGACGATGAACGTCAGCTGCGTGGCTGTTTATACAACTAGCATGGCTGCAGTGACACCTAGTGTCTGTAAATCTGTACTGCAATATCATGCCTCCCAACTATTCTCAGAAGTGAACCACAAGAGACTAGACTTCAAATTGAGTTGGAAAGTCAAGTCACTGATTAAAAAGCACGATCATTTTTTTCTCTCTATTGTGAAATAAAACTACAGAATGGTTTTGGGTAAAGACTGTAATACTACAAAGCAAACTCTTGTAGCCCTAAAGCCCTAAGGCACAAAGCAAGTGCAAGTTAAGTGCAAGTACTGGTTTGTGTTTCTTAAAAAAAAAAATGTTTTGCCACTTCTTTGATGGCCTAAATGATTATCATTACTGTGACCCCACCCAGAGTAGCCTGTATCTAGTTGTTATTCTACTTCCTAACCATTAGAATTTGTAGTTGCTATTTTTGAAATGTCTTCAAATGTATTAACATATGTTTTAGGTTTTTTGTCGTTATGGGGTATTGTGATGTCATTATGGGGTATTGTGATGTCATTATGGGGTATTGTGATGTCATTATGGGCTATTGTGATGTCATTATGGGGTATTGTAATGTCATTATGGGTTATCGTGATGTCATTATGGGGTATCGTGATGTCATTATGGAGTATCGTGATGTCATTATGGGGTATAGTGATGTCATGGGGTATCGTGATGTCATTATGGGGTATCGTGATGTCATTATGGGGTATCGTGATGTCATTATGGGGTATTGTGATGTCATTATGGGGTATTGTGATGTCATTATGGGGTATCGTGATGTCATTATGGGGGTATCGTGATGTCATTATGGGGTATTGTGATGTCATTATGGGGTATCGTGATGTCATTATGGGGTATCGTGATGTCATTATGGGGTATTGTGATGTCATTATGGGGTATCGTGATGTCATTATGGGGTATCGTGATGTCATTATGGGGTATCGTGATGTCATTATGGGGTATCGTGATGTCATTATGGGGTATCGTGATGTCATTATGGGGTATCGTGATGTCATTATGGGGTATCGTGATGTCATTATGGGGTATCGTGATGTCATTATGGGGTATCGTGATGTCATTATGGGGTATCGTGATATTGTTATGGGGTTTTGTGAGTAGATTAAGGATATTATATTAAGGATATTATTTTAGAATAAGGCTGTAACGTAATAAAATGTGAAGGGGGTCAAGGGCTCTGAATACTTCCTGAATGCACTGAAGATGCTCTGGCATTCAAACGCAGCTGTGGTTTAGGACATCAAACATCTGCCAGGGAACAATCATACTGTGAATGAATGGCTGCAGCAACTGTTACACCGTCTGACGAGCTGCATGACAGATGAGACCTAATTAGACAAAAAATAACAATTAAGTTGATCAAACAAGATTCTAAGTCATTCAAACAAAAATAATGTTGTTGTTTACGCAATCCAAAAAGGTACATTATAAATCACAATCTGGGTCACCTGGGCATCATTTGAAAGTTTGTTCTCTTGCATGACTGGCTTGTAAAAAAGGATCTTACAGTGTTTGGCTTTCACGAGACAATTCAGAGAAATAGATCTTCATTTTGGTTTGCACAGAGAGGAGTCCTGAGTGCATTCAGGTTCGTGTGCCTGGCAATTTTTCCAGTTCCTCTGTCCAGTGTCTGTGCTATTTTTCCCATCGTAATCTTTTCTTTTTATTGGCCAGTCTGAGATCAATGCATTTCTCTTTGCAACTCTGCCTAGAAGGCCAGCATCCCGGAGTTGCCTCTTCACTGTTGATGTTGAGACTGGTGTTTAGCAGGTACAATTTAATGAAGCTGCCAGTTGAGGACTTGTGAGGTGTCTGTTTCTCAAACTAGACACTCTAATGTACTTTTCCTCTTGCTCAGTTGTGCACCGGGGCCTCCCACTCCTCTTTCTATTCTGTTTAGCGCCAGCTTGCACTGTTCTGTGAAGGGAGCAGTCCACAGCGTTGTACGAGATCTTCAGATTCTTGGAAATTTCTCACATGGAATAGCCTTGATTTCTCAGAACAAGAATAGACTGATGAGTTTCAGAAGAAAGGTCTTTGTTTCTGGCCATTTTGAGCCTGTAATCGAACCCACAAATGCTGATGCTCCAGATACTCAACTAGTCTGAAGAAGGCCAGTTTTATTGCTTCTTTAATCAGGACAACAGTTTTCAGCTGTGCTAACATAATTGCAAAAGGGTTTTCTAATAATCAATTAGCGTTTTAAAAAGATAAGCTTGGATTAGCTAACACAACAATGCCATTGGAACACAGGAGTGATGGTTGCTTATAATGGGACTCTGTACACCTATATTGATATTCCATAAAAAAATCTGCCGTTTCCAGCAACAATAGTCATGTACAACATTAACAATGTCTACGCTGTATTTCTGATCAATTTGATGCTATTTTAATGGAGAATAAAAAAGGTGCTTTTCTTTCAAAAACAAGGACATTTCTACGTGACCCCAAACTGTTGAACAGTAGTGTACATCATCCATTACCTGAGCATAACCCCCCAAAACAAACCCCCCTTTGCCTACTGTGTTTATGATTTTGTTTTGTCATGGAGGACTGATGGGGATCATGAAAGATAAATGCTGCTCTCATGGAATGCTTTGAATACTACCATGCTGTCTGCATGTGAAACATGTTTACCATATGTACAGAAAGCCATTTTAACATGTATTCAATGCATTTTTTTTTTACATCAATAATTGTATTTTTTCTATCAATAAATTTACATTTTCATATCCCAATTTTTTTTTTATATATATAAATACTCAGTAGTGTATCTACTAACAATATGTATCCCATGTACAGTGTGTTGTGTTGTGTTGCATTATATTTTGTTGTGTTGTATTGTGTTGTGTTGTATTGTATTGTATTGTATTGTGTTGTGTTGTATTGTATTGTGTTGTATTGTGTTGTGTTGTGTTGTATTGTGTTGTATTGTGGTGTGTCGTATTGTGTTGTGTTGTATTGTATTGTGTTGTGTTGTATTGTGGTGTGTCGTATTGTGTTGTGTCGTATTGTGTTGTGTTGTGTTGTATTGTGTTGTATTGTGTTGTATTGTGTTGTGTTGTATTGTGTTGTGTTGTATTGTGGTGTGTCGTATTGTATTGTGTTGTATTGTATTGTGTTCTGTTGTATTGTGTTGTATTGTGGTGTCGTATTGTGTCGTATTGTGTTGTGTTGTGTTGTATTGTGTTGTATTGTGTTGTGTTGTGTTGTATTGTATTGTGTTGTGTCGTATTGTGTTGTGTTGTATTGTATTGTGTTGTATTGTATTGTGTTGTATTGTATTGTGTTGTGTTGTATTGTATTGTGTTGTGTTGTGTTGTATTGTGTTGTGTTGTGTTTTGTTGTATTGTGTTGTGTTGTATTGTATTGTGTTGTGTTGTTTTGTCTTGTGTTGTATTGTATTGTGTTGTGTTGTATTGTATTGTGTTTTGTTGTTTTGTCTTGTGTTGTATTGTATTGTGTTGTGTTGTATTGTATTGTATTGTGTTTTGTTGTTTTGTCTTGTGTTGTGTTGTGTTTTATTGTGTTGTGTTGTTTTGTGTTGTTTTGTGTTACCATATAAATGAGACATCATCATTTGAGCTGCTGGCAGAATACTGTCCACTGGTCGCAAAAACAATGATTGATAGGCAGCATCAATTCATGCAATTCAACCGTTATTAGAAAACACATATACATTTGTGAACGGCCATCAAAAACAACTTCAATCCGTGAGGCGAAATTGCTAAATGAGAGAGCAGCAGTGTGATTATTGAGAAAAATAAATCCCAGGGGAAAATTATTTTTTAATCTGTCCCTGTCTACAAAAGTATATTCCTGCAATCCATCAAATGCATTTGGTGTGTAATCATATTGGTCAATGCTGATTTGAATACCATTGAGAAAAGTATAAGAGCACAAAGTGAGACCCAGATGCACAGGAGGTAAATGCTTAGAGTCCAAGATGTTTGTTAATCCAAAAAAGGGACAGGTGAAGAGATTGGCCGTGGACTGGCAAAATGATCAAAACCTGTTCAGAGTTTCAGAGGTACGGAATGGCAGGCAGGCTCTAGGTCAGGGCAGGCAGAATAGTCAGGCAGGCTGGAGGTCAGGGCAGGCAGAATAGTCAGGCAGGCTGGAGGTCAGGGCAGGCAGAATAGTCAGGCAGGCTCGAGGTCAGGGCAGGCAGAATAGTCAGGCAGGCTCGAGGTCAGGGCAGGCAGAATAGTCAGGCAGGCTCGAGGTCAGGGCAGGCAGAATAGTCAGGCAGGCGGGAGGTCAGGGCAGGCAGAATAGTCAGGCAGGCGGGAGGTCAGGTCAGGCAGAATAGTCAGGCAGGCGGGAGGTCAGGTCAGGCAGAATAGTCAGGCAGGCGGGAGGTCAGGTCAGGCAGAATAGTCAGGCAGGCGGGAGGTCAGGACAGGCAGAATAGTCAGGCAGGCGGGAGGTCAGGGCAGGCAGAATAGTCAGGCAGGCGGGAGGTCAGGACAGGCAGAATAGTCAGGCAGGCGGGAGGTCAGGTCAGGCAGAATAGTCAGGCAGGCGGGAGGTCAGGGCAGGCAGAATAGTCAGGCAGGCGGGAATGGAGTCCAGAAAAACAGGCAAGGGTCAAAACCGGGAGGACTTGTAAAGAGAAGAGGAAAATACCACACTGGTTGACTTGACAAACATACGAGACAAACTGGCACAGAGAGACAGGAAACACAGGGATAAATATACTGGGGAAAATAAGCGACACCTGGAAAGGGGTGGAGACAATCACAAGGAACAGATCAGGGCGTGACAAAAGGTGACAAAAAGAATTTGGGAAAATTTCATTTCTGAATTTGAAAGTATGCCTTATCCTAGAATGAATCACCTCATTTTTCAAAGTACTGTATCTCTCTGTTTATAATATCTTTGTATCTGTCTGTTTCTAATATATTTGTATCTCTCTGTTTATAATATCTTTGTATCTGTCTGTTTCTAATATCTTTGTATCTGTCTGTTTCTAATATCTTTGTATCTGTCTGTTTCTAATATCTTTGTATCTGTCTGTTTCTAATATCTTTGTATCTGTCTGTTTCTAATATCTTTGTATCTGTCTGTTTCTAATATCTTTGCTGGTAATGTAATGGATTACAGTTCGATTTTTTTGTAATCAGTTACTCCCCGACTTGGTGAATCAATGAATCAAGTCATGTGAATCAAGTCATGTGAATCAAGTCATGTGAATCAAGTCATGTGAATCAAGTCATGTGAATCAAGTCATGTGAATCAAGTCATGTGACTACTCAGATCAAACGAAAGCCACTCCCTACCAGGTGTCCTTTCTGAGACTTGTAAATAGCATGTAAATTATGCTCTTTAGATTATGACTCATATGAAGTCACATTGCTGCTAAAATAAAGATGTTATACTGTCTTATGTCATATATTTCTTTTTAACATGATTGTTTAATGTTTGGGGTATGTGACATGAAAATAACCACCATGTGTTTGTTTGAAAGAATGTATTTGATGGTTTTATTTTACGCTATGGTGACACATTCCATTCTCATGCAGTTGTAAAACTCTCTCAGTCTCTGACTGTCTCTGTCTGTCTCTCTCTCTCTCTCTCTCTCTCTCTCTCTGTCTGTCTCTCTCTCTCTCTGTCTCTCTCTCTCTCTCTCTCTCTCTCTCTCTCTCTCTCTGTCTCTGTCTCTGTCTCTGTCTCTCTCTCTCTCTCTCTCTCTCTCTCTCTCTCTCTCTCTCTTGCTCTCGCTCTCTGTCTTTCTCTCAATTCAATTCAAGGGGCTTTATTGGCATGGGAAACATGTGTTAACATTGCCAAAGCAAGTCTCTCTGACTCTCTCTCTTTCTCTCTGTCTCTCTCGCCCCATCCTTCCATTTCCCTTTCATACACTGTGACTCTTATCTTATGTGGTAGTTCACCTTCCTGGCATACATGTATCTGTGTTTTGTTGGTTGCTCGGCAACGGGTGTGTGTTTTAGACAGATGACCCTCACCTTGCCACCCACGTCTCCCTGACACCTCCGCCCACACTCTGTGTCAAATGTCATGGAATTTCTACCATATCTCTGTCTCTCTCTCTCTCTCTCTCTCTCTCTCTCTCTCACAATCTCTCTCTCTCCCTCTCTGTCTCTCACTATCTCTCTCTCTCTCTCTCTCTCACTCTCTATGTCACTCTGTCTTGTCTCTGTCTATGTGACTGTCTCTGTCTCTCCCCCCTCTCTCTTTCTCTTGCCTCCTCCGGCATATTTCCCAGCATGCCGCTCTTCCCGGTTCCCCCAACTCCCACCTGGTCCACATTCCGTAGGCCAAGGTTTCTTAAAGTGGGCATCTGCTTTTTTACATGAATTAAAAATAGATATTTTACTAACAGCAACAACAGATTCAACAAATGGTGGATCCGTGGAATATGTTTAGAGGGTGTAATACAATACAATGTAATATTACTTATCTACAATGTATGTGGCCTTTTTATTTCTCTCTGCCTCATGGCAAAATGTGTAGAATTGTAGGAAATTAGCTTTAAAGCTGGGCATTTCCATGTACATGGATGTAGTGGGGCATTTCCACGTCAAATGACCCATGAGCACCAAACATGTGAAGTTTATAGGAGCATATCAAATTGTGTATCTCAGGGAAAGCTGAGTCGATATTTTAGACGAAATTAAGGTATATATATACACATTTTTCCACCATTTTCCGTCCTCATAAATGTCAAACAGCTGGGAAAGGGGTCTTAGAAAACATCTACCAGAAAGCCTCTTAATACATCAAAACACAATGTTGAAGTAAAGAACCCTGCCAACTAATATCAATGCGTACACTGAGTGCACAAAACATTAGGAACACCTGCTCTTTCCATGCCACAGACTGTTCCAGGTGAATCCAGGTGAAAGCTCTGATCCCTTATTGATGTTGAAGTAAAAGACCCCTGACAACTAATTAATAATCAACACTTTAATTTAGTTTAGGATATTATTTTTTCTGCCTTCTGTAAGATTAAGAAGCATTGCCTTGTACCTTGTAATTCCGTTACTAAAAACCTACATATCTTGAAGATATTTAAAAAAAATGTTCCTCCCTCATGAGGGAGGATAATGAAATGACACAGAAGTAACAAGTAGAGGGAGACATATCCATTAGTTATAGTGTTGTTCCTGATTTTTCTGAAAAATCGGTAACAGAATACCTGCGATTGAATTGTCTACAAAGGGAAATCTTAGCAGTCACAAACCACAGTTGTGTTACCTGTTACTGTCCTCCCTTCCACTGGCATACTGTTACTGTCCTCCCTTCCACTGGTATACTGCTACTGTCCTCCCTTCCACTGGTATACTGTTACTGTCCTCCCTTCCACTGGTATACTGTTACTGTCCTCCCTTCCACTGGTATACTGTTACTGTCCTCCCTTCCACTGGCATACTGTTACTGTCCTCCCTTCCACTGGTATACTGTTACTGTCCTCCCTTCCACTGGTATACTGTTACTGTCCTCCCTTCCACTGGTATACTGTTACTGTCCTCCCTTCCACTGGTATACTGTTACTGTCCTCCCTTCCACTGGTATACTGTTACTGTCCTCCCTTCCACTGGCATACTGTTACTGTCCTCCCTTCCACTGGTATACTGTTACTGTCCTCCCTTCCACTGGTATACTGTTACTGTCCTCCCTTCCACTGGTATACTGCTACTGTCCTCCCTTCCACTGGTATACTGTTAATGTCCTCCCTTCCACTGGTATACTGTTACTGTCCTCCCTTCCACTGGTATACTGTTACTGTCCTCCCTTCCACTGGTATACTGTTACTGTCCTCCCTTCCACTGGAATACTGTCACTGTCCTCCCTTCCACTGGTATACTGTTACTGTCCTCCCTTCCACTGGTATACTGTCACTGTCCTCCCTTCCACTGGCATACTGTTACTGTCCTCCCTTCCACTGGAATCCTGTCACTGTCCTCCCTTCCACTGGCAAACTGTTACTGTCCTCCCTTCCACTGGCAAACTGTTACTGTCCTCCCTTCCACTGGCAAACTGTTACTGTCCTCCCTTCCACTGGCATACTGTTACTGTCCTCTCTGACTAGTATCACTACTCTGACTAGTCTCACTGCTCTGACTAGTATCACTACTCTGACTAGTCTCACTGCTCTGGCTAGTATCACTACTCTGACTAGCATCACTACTCTGATTAGTATCACTGCTCTGACTAGTATCACAACTCTGACTAGTATCACTGCTCTGACTAGTATCACTGCTCTTACTAGTATCACTGCTCTGACTAGTATCATTGCTCTTCATAGTATCACTGCTCTGACGAGTATCACTTCTCTGACTAGTATCACTGCTCTTACTAGTATCACTACTCTGGCTAGTATCACTGCTCTGACTAGTATCACTGCTCTGACTAGTATCACTGCTCTTACTAGTATCACTGCTCTGACTAGTATCACTACTCTGACTAGTATCACTACTCTGGCTAGTATCACTGCTCTGACTAGTATCACTGCTCTGACTAGTATCACTACTCTGACTAGTATCACTACTCTGACTAGTCTCACTGCTCTGACTAGTCTCACTGCTCTGACTAGAATCACTGCTCTGACTAGTATCACTGCTCTGGCTAGTATCACTGCTCTGACTAGTATCACTGCTCTGACTAGTATCACTGCTATGACTAGTATCACTATTCTGGCTACTAGTATCACTACTCTGACTAGTATCACCACTCTGACTAGTATCACTGCTCTGACTAGTATCACTACTCTGGCTAGTATCACTACTCTGAATAGTATCACTACTCTGACTAGTATCACTGCTCTGACTAGTATCACTACTCTGGCTAGTATCACTACTCTGACTAGTATCACTACTCTGACTAGTATCACTGCTCTGGCTAGTATCACTACTCTGACTAGCATCACTACTCTGATTAGTATCACTGCTCTGACTAGTATCACTACTCTGACTAGTATCACTGCTCTGACTAGTATCACTGGTCTGGCTAGTATCACTACTCTGACTAGTATCACTGCTCTGTCTAGTATCACTGCTCTGGCTAGTATCACTACTCTGACTAGTATCACTACTCTGATTGGTATCACTGCTCTGACTAGTATCACTACTCTGACTAGTATCACTGCTCTGACTAGTCTCACTGCTCTGACTAGTATCACTGCTCTTACTAGTATCACTACTCTGGCTAGTATCACTGCTCTGACTAGTATCACTGCTCTGACTAGTATCACTGCTCTTACTAGTATCACTGCTCTGACTAGTATCACTACTCTGACTAGTATCACTACTCTGGCTAGTATCACTGCTCTGACTAGTATCACTGCTCTGACTAGTATCACTACTCTGACTAGTATCACTACTCTGACTAGTCTCACTGCTCTGACTAGAATCACTGCTCTGACTAGTATCACTGCTCTGGCTAGTATCACTGCTCTGACTAGTATCACTGCTCTGACTAGTATCACTGCTATGACTAGTATCACTATTCTGGCTACTAGTATCACTACTCTGACTAGTATCACCACTCTGACTAGTATCACTGCTCTGACTAGTATCACTACTCTGGCTAGTATCACTACTCTGAATAGTATCACTACTCTGACTAGTATCACTGCTCTGACTAGTATCACTACTCTGGCTAGTATCACTACTCTGACTAGTATCACTACTCTGACTAGTATCACTGCTCTGGCTAGTATCACTACTCTGACTAGCATCACTACTCTGATTAGTATCACTGCTCTGACTAGTATCACTACTCTGACTAGTATCACTGCTCTGACTAGTATCACTGGTCTGGCTAGTATCACTACTCTGACTAGTATCACTGCTCTGTCTAGTATCACTGCTCTGTCTAGTATCACTACTCTGACTAGTATCACTACTCTGATTGGTATCACTGCTCTGACTAGTATCACTACTCTGACTAGTATCACTGCTCTGACTAGTCTCACTGCTCTGACTAGTATCACTGCTCTGACTAGTATCACTACTCTGACTAGTATCACTGCTCTGACTAGTATCACTGCTTTGACTAGTATCACTGTTCTGACTAGTATCACTGCTCTGACTAGTATCACTGCTCTGACTAGTATCACTGCTCTGGCTAGTATCACTACTCTGACTAGTATCACTACTCTGATTGGTATCACTGCTCTGACTAGTATCACTACTCTGACTAGTATCACTGCTCTGACTAGTGTCAGTGGTCTGGCTAGTATCACTGCTCTGACTAGTCTCACTGCTCTGACTAGTATCACTGCTCTGACTAGTATCACTACTCTGACTAGTATCACTGCTCTGACTAGTATCACTGCTTTGACTAGTATCACTGTTCTGACTAGTATCACTGCTCTGACTAGTATCACTGCTCTGACTAGTATCACTGGTCTGGCTAGTATCACTGCTCTGACTAGTCTCACTGCTCTGACTAGTATCACTGGTCTGGCTAGTATCACTGCTCTGACTAGTATCACTGCTCTGACTAGTATCACTGCTATGACTAGTATCACTATTCTGGCTACTAGTATCACTACTCTGACTAGTATCACCACTTTGACTAGTATTACTGCTCTGACTAGTATCACTACTCTGGCTAGTATCACTACTCTGAATAGTATCACTACTCTGACTAGTATCACTGCTCTGACTAGTATCACTACTCTGGCTAGTATCACTACTCTGACTAGTATCACTACTCTGACTAGTATCACTGCTCTGGCTAGTATCACTACTCTGACTAGCATCACTACTCTGATTAGTATCACTGCTCTGACTAGTATCACTACTCTGACTAGTATCACTGCTCTGACTAGTATCACTGGTCTGGCTAGTATCACTACTCTGACTAGTATCACTGCTCTGTCTAGTATCACTGCTCTGGCTAGTATCACTACTCTGACTAGTATCACTACTCTGATTGGTATCACTGCTCTGACTAGTATCACTACTCTGACTAGTATCACTGCTCTGACTAGTATCACTGCTCTGACTAGTATCAGTGGTCTGGCTAGTATCACTACTCTGACTAGTATCACTGCTCTGACTAGTCTCACTGCTCTGACTAGTATCACTGCTCTGACTAGTATCACTACTCTGACTAGTATCACTGCTCTGACTAGTATCACTGCTTTGACTAGTATCACTGTCTGACTAGTATCACTACTCTGACTAGTATCACTACTCTGATTGGTATCACTGCTCTGACTAGTATCACTACTCTGACTAGTATCACTGCTCTGACTAGTATCAGTGGTCTGGCTAGTATCACTGCTCTGACTAGTCTCACTGCTCTGACTAGTATCACTGCTCTGACTAGTATCACTACTCTGACTAGTATCACTGCTCTGACTAGTATCACTGCTTTGACTAGTATCACTGTTCTGACTAGTATCACTGCTCTGACTAGTATCACTGCTCTGACTAGTATCACTGGTCTGGCTAGTATCACTGCTCTGACTAGTCTCACTGCTCTGACTAGTATCACTGGTCTGGCTAGTATCACTGCTCTGACTAGTCTCACTGCTCTGACTAGTATCACTGGTCTGGCTAGTATCACTACTCTGACTAGTATCACTGCTCTGTCTAGTATCACTGCTCTGTCTAGTATCACTACTCTGGCTAGTATCACTACTCTGACTAGTATCACTACTCTGACTAGTATCACTGCTCTGGCTAGTATCACTACTCTGACTAGCATCACTACTCTGATTAGTATCACTGCTCTGACTAGTATCACTACTCTGACTAGTATCACTGCTCTGACTAGTATCACTGGTCTGGCTAGTATCACTGCTCTGACTAGTCTCACTACTCTGGCTAGTATCACTACTCTGACTAGTATCACTGCTCTGTCTAGTATCACTGCTCTGGCTAGTATCACTACTCTGACTAGTATCACTACTCTGATTGGTATCACTGCTCTGACTAGTATCACTACTCTGACTAGTATCACTGCTCTGACTAGTATCACTGCTCTGACTAGTATCAGTGGTCTGGCTAGTATCACTACTCTGACTAGTATCACTGCTCTGACTAGTCTCACTGCTCTGACTAGTATCACTGCTCTGACTAGTATCACTACTCTGACTAGTATCACTGCTCTGACTAGTATCACTGCTTTGACTAGTATCACTGTTCTGACTAGTATCACTGCTCTGACTAGTATCACTGCTCTGACTAGTATCACTGCTCTGGCTAGTATCACTACTCTGACTAGTATCACTACTCTGATTGGTATCACTGCTCTGACTAGTATCACTACTCTGACTAGTATCACTGCTCTGACTAGTATCAGTGGTCTGGCTAGTATCACTGCTCTGACTAGTCTCACTGCTCTGACTAGTATCACTGCTCTGACTAGTATCACTGCTCTGACTAGTATCACTGCTCTGACTAGTATCACTGGTCTGGCTAGTATCACTACTCTGACTAGTATCACTGCTCTGTCTAGTATCACTGCTCTGTCTAGTATCACTACTCTGGCTAGTATCACTACTCTGACTAGTATCACTACTCTGACTAGTATCACTGCTCTGGCTAGTATCACTACTCTGACTAGCATCACTACTCTGATTAGTATCACTGCTCTGACTAGTATCACTACTCTGACTAGTATCACTGCTCTGACTAGTATCACTGGTCTGGCTAGTATCACTGCTCTGACTAGTCTCACTGCTCTGACTAGTATCACTGGTCTGGCTAGTATCACTACTCTGACTAGTATCACTGCTCTGTCTAGTATCACTGCTCTGACTAGTATCACTGCTCTGACTAGTATCACTACTCTGACTAGTATCACTGCTCTGACTAGTATCACTGTTCTGACTAGTATCACTGCTCTGACTAGTATCACTGCTCTTGATAGAATAACTGTTCTTGATAAAATAACTGTTCTTGATAGAATAACTGTTCTTGATAGTATCACTGCCATTTAAAAAGATTTACTTATCGGCCTCAAGGCCTTTGTCAGAGCTTATGCTGATAATAAAACCATGGCATTGCTCACCTCATTTGGGATTATTTCAGAGACATAGTATATATATTATATGACTGTTGGCAGTGGCGCAGGGCAGACTGGGCATTGGCCCCGGTGGCTATACTTGGTTACGAATATCTAGAGCACATGTCAGTTTCTGTCCCTCTGCTTGGTGGTTGCCAGCCAACGGAAGACCCCTTATCTATGAATGGGACATATCATGTATCCCAAATTGCATCGTATTCCCTATATAGTGTACTACGTTTGACAGGAATAGGGTGTCATTTGGGACATAGAAAGGTGTATTTGTATGTTGTTATGGTGAGATCAGAGATCATGTCTCCAAGGGGGGAATGTCCTGTCTTTCGGTGTAAAACAAGTTACTTCTCAATCCATCTACCAGATGAAAGTTTTCCATTTTAAATTTGGCAACATTCGTGCCACTGCCTAAGGGGATTCACAGTCAGGTCCCACTGAGAATTACCCTTCGTTTAAAAAAAAAGCAGGTTGCAAAGCTTCTCCCTTTTACTGTTAGTACACAACAAACAAATATTCAATTCAGTCAGTTCTTAGTGAGTTGTTGTAGTGTTGGAACTGGTCCAATCCAGTCAGTTCTTATTGAGGTGTGTTAGTGTTGGAATGGGTCCAATCCAGTTCTTAGTGAGGTGTGCTACTGTTGGAACATGTCCAATCCAGTCAGTTCTTAGTGAGGTGTGTTACTGTTGGAACTGGTCCAATCCAGTCAGTTCTTAGTGAGGTGTGTTACTGTTGGAATGGGTCCAATCCAGTTCTTAGTGAGGTGTGTTACTGTTGGAATGGGTCCAATCCAGTTCTTAGTGAGGTGTGTTACTGTTGGAACGGGTCCAATCCAGTCAGTTCTTAGTGAGGTGTGTTAGTGTTGGAATGGGTCCAATCCAGTTCTTAGTGAGGTGTGTTACTGTTGGAACGGGTCCAATCCAGTTCTTAGTGAGGTGTGTTACTGTTGGAATGGTTCCAATCCAGTCAGTTCTTAGTGAGGTGTGTTACTGTTGGAATGGGTCCAATCCAGTCAGTTCTTAGTGAGGTGTGTTACTGTTGGAATGGGTCCAATCCATTCAGTTCTTAGTGAGGTGTGTTATTGTTGGAATGGGTCCAATCCAGTCAGTTTTTAGTGAGGTGTGTTAGTGTTGGAACGGGTCCAATCCAGTTCTTAGTGAGGTGTGTTAGTGTTGGAATGCGTCCAGTCCAAAAAGCCTTTAAATTATCCAGACTCAGCATCTTTGTCTAGGCAGTGAACTGTACAGAAGGCCTAGAGACTATTATAACAGCTGGTACATGTTACCATCAAGGACAAAGAGGCCTAGTGACTATTGTAACAACCTAGTACATATTACCATCAAGGACAAAGAGGCCTAGTGACTATTGTAACAACCTAGTACATATTGTACAGGGTTCAATTCTCGGGCCGACTCTTTTCTCTGTATATATCAATGATGTTGCTCTTGCTGCGGGCGATTCCCTGATCCACCTCTACGCAGACGACACCATTCTATATACTTCCGGCCCGTCATTGGACACTGTGCTATCTAACCTCCAAACGAGCTTCAATGCCATACAACACTCCTTCCGTGGCCTCCAACTGCTCTTAAACGCTAGTAAAACCAAATGTATGCTTTTCAACCGATCGCTGCCTGCACCCGCATGCCCGACTAGCATCACCACACTGGATGGTTCCGACCTTGAATATGTGGACACCTATAAGTACCTAGGTGTCTGGCTAGACTGCAAACTCTCCTTCCAGACCCATATCAAACATCTCCAATCGAAAATCAAATCAAGAGTCGGCTTTCTATTCCGTAACAAAGCCTCCTTCACTCACGCTGCCAAGCTTACCCTAGTAAAACTGACTATCCTACCAATCCTCGACTTCGGCGATGTCATCTACAAAATTGCTTCCAACACTCTTCTCAGCAAACTGGATGCAGTTTATCACAGTGCCATCCGTTTTGTCACTAAAGCACCTTATACTACCCACCACTGCGACTTGTATGCTCTAGTCGGCTGGCCCTCGCTACATATTCGTCGCAAGACCCACTGGCTCCAGGTCGTCTACAAGGCCATGCTAGGTAAAGCTCCGCCTTATCTCAGTTCACTGGTCACGATGGCAACACCCATCTGTAGCACGCGCTCCAGCAGGTGTATCTCACTGATCATCCCTAATGTAAAGCCAACACCTCATTCGGCCGCCTTTCGTTCCAGTACTCTGCTGCCTGTGACTGGAACGAATTGCAAAAATCGCTGAAGTTGGAGACCTTTATCTCCCTCACCAACTTCAAACATCAGCTATCTGAGCAGCTAACCGATCGCTGCAGCTGTACATAATCTATTGGTAAATAGCCCACCCATTTTCACCTACCTCATCCCCACAGTTTTTATTTATTTACTTTTCTGCTCTTTTGCACACCAATATCTCTACCTGTACATGATCATTTATCAATCCAGTGTTAATTCTGCAATATTGTAATTATTGGCCTACCTCCTCATGCCTTTTGCACACATTGTATATAGACTCCCCTTTTTTTCTACTGTGTTATTGACTTGTTAATTGTTTACTCCATGTGTAACTCTGTGTTGTCTGCTCACACTGCTATGCTTTATCTTGGCCAGGTCGCAGTTGTAAATGAGAACTTGTTCTCAACTAGCCTACCTGGTTAAATAAAGGTGAAATAAAAAAAATAAAAAAAATAAAAAATTACCATCAAGGACAAAGAGGCCTAGTGACTATTATAACAGCTGGTACATGTTAACATCAAGGACAAAGAGGCCTAGTGACTATTATAACAGCTGGTACATGTTAACATCAAGGACAAAGAGGCCTAGTGACTATTATAACAGCTGGTACATGTTAACATCAAGGACAAAGAGGCCTAGTGACTATTATAACAGCTGGTACATGTTAACATCAAGGACAAAGAGGCCTAGTGACTATTATAACAGCTGGTACATGTTAACATCAAGGACAAAGAGGCCTAGTGACTATTATAACAGCTGGTACATGTTAACATCAAGGACAAAGAGGCCTAGTGACTATTATAACAGCTGGTACATGTTAACATCAAGGACAAAGAGGCCTAGTGACTATTATAACAGCTGGTACATGTTAACATCAAGGACAAAGAGGCCTAGTGACTATTATAACAGCTGGTACATGTTAACATCAAGGACAAAGAGGCCTAGTGACTATTATAACAGCTGGTACATGTTAACATCAAGGACAAAGAGGCCTAGTGACTATTATAACAGCTGGTACATGTTAACATCAAGGACAAAGAGGCCTAGTGACTATTATAACAGCTGGTACATGTTAACATCAAGGACAAAGAGGCCTAGTGACTATTATAACAGCTGGTACATGTTAACATCAAGGACAAAGAGGCCTAGTGACTATTATAACAGCTGGTACATGTTAACATCAAGGACAAAGAGGCCTAGTGACTATTATAACAGCTGGTACATGTTAACATCAAGGACAAAGAGGCCTAGTGACTATTATAACGGCTGGTACATGTTAACATCAAGGACAAAGAGGCCTAGTGACTATTATAACAGCTGGTACATGTTAACATCAAGGACAAAGAGGCCTAGTGACTATTATTGTCAGGATTTGGCCAGGGTTGTTCCGGTTGTTGGTCACTAGATGCCCCCATTGTGCTTTTTGTCCTTATGTTTTTCCCTTGATCCCCATTATTATTTGCACCTGTGTCTCGTTTCCCCTGATTGTATTTAAACCCTTTGTTTCCCTCAGTTCTGGGCTCTGTGTTTGTATGTTAGCACCCAGCCCTAGTGGTCTGTGTATTCTTGTCGTTTCCAGTGGATGCTCTTGTGGATTTCTGTTTTTTGTTTTTTGAGTATCTTTTGAGGCTTTTTGTGCTATACCTACCACCTTTTGGATTTGCCATTTTTGTATTGTAGGACTTCTCCTTTTTTCTTTATTAAATACACTGTCTTAAGTACTGCTGTGTCTGCCTCATCTTCTGGGTTCTGCTGACTATTCGTGGCTCAGTTGGTTAAGTGACTGTTTCTCACTCCCAGGTTCGAAACCGGGTCCTGACAATTATAACAGCTGGTACATGTTAACATCAAGGACAAAGAGGCCTAGTGACTATTATAACAGCTGGTACATGGTACCATCAAGGACAAAGAGGCCTAGTGACTATTATAACAGCTGGTACATGTTAACATCAAGGACAAAGAGGCCTAGTGACTATTATAACAGCTGGTACATGTTAACACCAAGGACAAAGAGGCCTAGTGACTATTATAACGGCTGGTACATGTTAACATCAAGGACAAAGAGGCCTAGTGACTATTATAACAGCTGGTACATGTTAACATCAAGGACAAAGAGGCCTAGTGACTATTATAACGGCTGGTACATGTTAACATCAAGGACAAAGAGGCCTAGTGACTATTATAACGGCTGGTACATGTTAACATCAAGGACAAAGAGGCCTAGTGACTATTATAACAGCTGGTACATGTTAACATCAAGGACAAAGAGGCCTAGTGACTATTATAACGGCTGGTACACATTAAGTCGTGAAACTGTTACTAACCAGGAAAGCCTTCTGACTTGTGTAACTTCTACTCCATCTCAGTGCTGCTTAGAGCTGCAGTGCTCCAAGCTTCAAGTTTAGTATGTTTTACACATTTTCTAACTTGGAAATGAGGCTTCCCCTATAAATATCAGTGTTATCTGCCAATTATCGCCCACAGTCCAATATGTAAGAGATAAGACCGGAGGTTTATTTTCTGCTTTCTGACAGATTCTTAGGATCCTGGGCCATGCAGTGACAACAGTTCAGACTGAGAGGCTAACAATAGCTGTGACACCAGCAGCTGAGCTCGCACGCACGCGCACACACACACACGCACGCACACACACACACACACGCACGCCACACGCACGCACGCACGCACACACACACACACACACACACACACACACACACACACACACACACACACACACACACACACACACACACACACACACACACACACACACAAGCTGCTGAGCCGTACCCATGCACACACACTGATACACTCACTCACTCACTCTCTCTCTCTCTCTCTCTCACACACACACACACAAAACCACACACACACAAAACCACACCAGCAGCTGAACTGTATTTTGTATGGAACGTAATGGCGCACTTGTGCATCTGACATCTTAAATAGCAATGAATAGCAATGCTAATGTTTGAGATCCTTTTTGTATGACAGATCTCCATCCTCTTACTAACTAGTCGGCCTTACCGTACTTCCAAGTCCTACACAAGGAAGCTGGGAAGTCGAGGCTATTTAGACTCAGACAGTAGTCAAATGGTATCTGTGTATCATCAGGTCACACTACAGAGAGACTGAGAGCTGTGGCTCACCAGTCTGGGTCTCCTGATCTCCCCTAATCTCTATCACTGGTTGGTTTCTGTACTAGGTTGGACCAGGACCATGTAGAACGTTTGGCCATATTCTCTACATTTATTCAGACATTTCCCTATTAGATGACCCGTTGTAAACAAGCAAAAACAGAGCAGCGAATTTAACAGACGTTTAGTTATTTATCATGGATTATCATTGGAGATGACGTGTATACAAGCCTTCGTTGTGTTGTGGTGTCAACACATGGCATGTCTGCTTTCACTGAACATCTTTATAGGTTCTGATGAACTATCAGCAAAACAAACAGCACAGCGAGGAAACGTCAAGTATCAATCAGCGACGGCTATGGAGGAGAACGTGGCGCTCTCGGGAACGTTCAGATAGAATTCGCATTGGCCCAATTCTCTCTCTCTCTCTCTCTCTCTATATATATATATATATATATATATATATATATATATATGACTCTGGGTTGGACCAAATTATTTAGAGTGTTTGGACTTTTAGAATGTTGAATGTTGTCATAATTCTAGACATTCAGTTACATAGCAACATTTGAATATTCCCCATGTAAGGTAATGAGGTGGAAACATGGCTGCCATAGAATTTTTACGCATCACAATGCTCATCCTAGACATTATTACATCACGTAATGTGAAAGTGGAACTGACACCGTTTTAACTACTTTGCAGAAATAGAAACAAACAAGTAATTATAATATCGATCTAAAATATCAAAACCCGCAGTATATGCTTCTAAACTTTAAACTTCATACGAGGTTTCAAGGCATTTTTTTTTGGGGGGGGTGGGGGGGCAGAATTAAATCAATGCAGTCAATCAATGCACGATCAATAAAATTCACCAATAAATGAAATGGCTTGGTCGTGTAATAAATATTACTAGCAGGTTGTACATCGCAGCGGGTACATTTTTCTGTTGCTTCCAGCTATTCAGTTATGGACCGTTTCTCTTTCACTAACCCAATAGTTTGGACAAAAACAGACGGAGAAAAAGGCCAGTGATTGGTCAAATATCTACACAATCAATCTGGCTAAACACAGTAGTTTGGATGGGTTATGATATGTTAAAAAAAAGACTACAATCCTTTAACACAGCAGCAGCAGGTTTGAACATTTAAGAATAAATACGTGGTCGACGAGACGTGTTTCTGTCCCTCTGATAGAATATGTGTACGGTAACTTACGGTAACCGTAATCTCATGTTTTTCAGAAGGCCATGAGACTAACACCCCCCACCCCACCCCCCACACACACACTCCTACTCCCACAGCCATTTCCAACAACCCCTACACACCCACTTCCAACAACGGCTACACCCCCCACACTGGCTAGCCTCCACACTGCTACTGGAAACCAGAGCCTATGACAGCTGAATCAAAGAGTGGGAATAGAAATGAGCGAGAGATAGATAGAGACATGAGAGAGAGAGAGAGAGAGAGAGAGAGAGAGAGAGAGAGAGTTGGATGCAGGGGGCTTAGAGTTATGGAGTGGGCGTTGTATGTCTACAAATAGCAGATCTCCTGTCCAACAGCCCCTCATTCAGTCATCAACCTCCAACAGCAACCCAGTTCCTCCAGCCAGACCCTCGGACAACATCCACCATGAGCAAGTCCTTCTCCTCCCAGTCCGCCCAGTCAGCCTCTTCCTACCGCCGGACCTTTGGTTCTGGTATTGGATCCACCCCAGGCATGTCCTCCATGTTCTCCCACGGTGGACGCGGCTCCTCCGGCTCGGCCCACATGTCCTCCAGAGTCTACGAGATGACCAAAAGCTCCGCCCGCCCCAGCTACTCCTCCGGCAGCATTCGTTCCTCCTCCGGCGGCGCGATGCGCTCGTACGCCGGGATGGGCGAGAAGCTGGACTTCAACCTGGCCGACGCCACTAACCGCGACTTCCTGGACACCCGAACCAATGAGAAGGCAGAGTTGCAGCACCTGAACGACCGGTTCGCCAGCTACATCGAGAAGGTCCGTTTTCTAGAGCAGCAGAACGCTACCCTGGTGGTGGAGATCGAGAGGATGAGGGGTCACGAGCCGACCCGCGTGGCCGAGATGTACGAGGAGGAGATGAGAGAGCTGAGGCGTCAGGTGGACGGCATGTCCAATGACCGAGCCCGCATGGAGGTGGAGAGAGACAACCTGGCAGACGACCTGCAGAAACTCAAACTCAGGTGAGAGGTCAGGGGTAAAAAAACATACAGCAAAATCAAATCAACAGTTTATTTGTCTTGCTATCCTGCAAGCTCTTCCAAAACAACGCAGTGTTCAATGAGAGAGACGTTTGTAAAATCACTGGACAATACGCTCTTGATTAAGAACTCATGAGAGAAAAGTTAGTAAAAACAGAAGAGAGGATGTTATTATAATCCGGATCAATGGAAGTAGATATATTTCAAACTGCATGATGTAGAAGTTTGTTAAATATGTTAAAAAAAAAAAAAGAGAATCACTGAAACTACCTGTTACCTATTACTACTGTAATATGTTCTTGATCAAGTTATTCGCTTGAGAAGTTTGGGTCGTTTGATAATGGGCCCTCAATATATATATCACTATCTTGATATTCCAATAAGTGTACATCCTGAAACTACCAGAGTGATGTATCAATACACAGTGGAACAGGTGTTATCTGTTGTGCTGAGTGAAGATCCTTAGAATGTATCCAAAGACCGAATGGTGATATGATCTGAATACACGTCATGTCTTTTTTTCTGCTGAATCGGGGAGAGTAACGTGAGTCCCGACAGCGATTAGTCTTGAATTATCTATAAGTATTTGTATAACTATTCTCTCTTCCATTGGCCCATTGGCCCAACCAACCAGTGCTCCCAACACATTGGCTAACCAGGGCTATCTGCATTGTGTCCCACCACCCACCAACCCCTCTTTACGCTACTGCTACTCTCTGCTACTCTCTGTTCATCATATACAGTGGGGCAAAAAGGTATTTAGTCAGCCACTTATAAAGATGAGAGAGGCCGGTAATTTTCATCATAGGTACACTTCAACTATGACAGACAAAATGAGGGTAAAAAATCCAGAAAATCACATTGTAGGATTTTTAATGAATTTATTTTATTTTTTATTTATTTTTATTTTATTTTATGATTTTGATTTGGCTATCCTCCATCTTAGAGGGAGTATATCAGTGAAGGTGTCAGTTGACATTGGAATGAACAAACAAAATACTTGAAGTTCTCTCTTGCTATGCTGAAGCTATATATATAGATATATATCTATATATTATATACTTTTGTAATTTCCCCACAAGAGAAAATGGTTGAGAATGAATGCAGAAGAGATTGAGAAAGAGGATGTCAGAAGACAGAGAGAACGTGATGAGATTATAAATATGTGCCAACGGTCAAAGTGAGGGAAAAAGCAGAGGATTACCAATATTGTGAAGGGCAGAAATAATGAGATCTGAATGCAGGATGGATAAACAGACATTACCCCTACTGTCTCAAAGTGTCCCCATAGTAGACAGATACAGAGAGAGAGAGGGACAGACAGACAGACAGACAGACAGACAGACAGACAGACAGACAGACAGACAGACAGACAGAGTCATGCAGACAGACAGACAGACAGACAGACAGACAGACAGACAGACAGAGAGACAGACAGACAGACAGACAGACAGACAGACAGACAGACAGACAGACAGACAGACAGAGTCATGCAGACAGACAGACAGACAGACAGACAGACAGACAGACAGACAGACAGACAGACAGACAGAGTCATGCAGACAGAGTCATGCAGACAGACAGATAGACAGACAGACAGACAGACAGACAGACAGACAGACAGACAGACAGACAGCGAGACAGACAGACAGACAGACAGACAGACAGACAGACAGGCAGACAGGCAGACAGACAGACAGACAGAGAGACAGACAGAGTCATGCAGACAGGCAGACAGACAGACAGACAGACAGACAGACAGACAGACAGACAGACAGACAGACAGACAGAGTCATACAGACAGACAGACAGACAGACAGACAGACAGACAGACAGACAGAGTCATGCAGACAGACAGACAGACAGACAGACAGACAGACAGACAGACAGAGTCATGCAGACAGACAGACAGACAGACAGACAGACAGACAGACAGACAGACAGACAGACAGAGTCATGCAGACAGACAGACAGACAGACAGACAGACAGACAGACAGACAGACAGACAGACAGACAGACAGACAGACAGACAGACAGACAGACAGACAGACAGCTCGTCTTTGTCCACCAGTTGCTCAGAGACCTCTCAGGAATCAGCAGAATACCATTCCCATATTAGCCCACTATTCTTATCCAATATACCCTGAGTGCCTACTGTACTCCTCCTAAATATAGCCCGATATCAGCAGGCCTATTGGATGCTGTGTCTGACTGTGGCGTGCCAAGGCCTCATGAGAGTCTATAACCGTAAACTGTGGAAGCGTTCAACAGTGTTTCAAGTTTCACGTTTTGTTTTTATTGTCACGTGCTACAGGGAAATGTCTTTTCTTGCTCAGTAGTAGTAGACATAAATAAAGTAGAACAAAAACACAGGAGAAATAGAAATGAGAGGAACATTTAGTTTTGTTTTGTTGTAGTGTTGTTAATAGACGTTTCTATTTCGAGGTACAGGATCAACGGTGTGAAATGGTCTCTGGGTTTTTTTCTTCATGGGATTTTCTCTGCACTGTAAACAGTTGACGTGATCCAGCTCCTCCAAGGCTCTGCGAGGGAAAGGGGTTTGGGTGCAGCGTAGACGGAGGAACGAGGGAGAGTCAAACCAGTGTTGAAAGTGGAGGTGGAGAGGGGTGACAGTTTGAGAAGGCTCTGGGGTGGAACACATAGCATGCTGTGTCATACTGACCTCAGGTCAACTCAGGGTTGGGATTCATAGTGTTTCAGAGTAGCAGCGCTGATCTAGGATCAGTTTTGCCCTTTAGATCATAATGAATCAGATTACATGGAGAGGAGGACCTGATCCTAGATCATAATGACTCAGATGACGTGGACAGGAGGGACGTAATCCTAGATCATAATGACTCAGATGACGTGGACAGGAGGGACGTGATCCTAGATCATAATGACTCAGATGACGTGGACAGGAGGGACCTGATCCTAGATCATAATGACTCAGATGACGTGGACAGGAGGGACGTGATCCTAGATCATAATGACTCAGATGACGTGGACAAGAGGGACGTGATCCTAGATCATGATGACTCAGATGATGTGGACAGGAGGGACCTGATTCTAGATCAGACACTCCTACTCTGACACACTTGATACATACATGTTCTGCTCTGCTCAGCCATCTCTGTAGCTCACTGACCTCTCTGCGTTTCTGTTTGACCCTTGACCTGCCTTAGGACAGCTGAAAGGGGTCCACTGTACGAGGAATGTGTGTCTCTGGGGGGAAGGGTCCATTCCTCTAGGCACAGAGAGAGACTGTGCTTTAAAGATATAGTGATAACCGCACAGCATCGGTTCAACTGAGTAAAGTCTACTGTTCCAAATTGTTTGCATAGTCAACTGACACACACACACACTGACCCTACCAGACATGCCACCAGGGGTCTTTTCACAGTCCCCAACTGACACACACACACTGACCCTTCCAGACATGCCACCAGGGGTCTTTTCACAGTCCCCAACTGACACACACACACACTGACCCTACCAGACATGCCACCAGGGGTCTTTTCACAGTCCCCAAATGACACACACACACTGACCCTTCCAGACATGCCACCAGGGGTCTTTTCACAGTCCCCAACTGACACACACACACTGACCCTACCAGACATGCCACCAGGGGTCTTTTCACAGTCCCCAGGACCAGAAACGAATTCAAGGAAACTTACAGTATTATACAGAGCTGCGAGTGAATGTCTCATATAGTGAACAGCAAACCTGGTTTCAAAAACAACACCTCACGGCACAACACTTCTCCTCCATGTGACCTACTGGTTGTGTGTACGTGCTGACGTGTATGTAGAACTGATAGATGAACACACACACACACACACACAAACACACATACACATACACACACACACACACACACACACACACACACACACACACACACACACTACGTGTTAATGTTTTAAATATATGTAAATTGTCAAGTCTTTTGTCTGTAATGTGTATTTTGGGTCAGAGCCCAGTAAGACCAGTAAGACCAGCTGTCTAATGGGGATCCCAATAAACATGGAATCAAAATCACAACAATCACAGGCTCAGATAGGGAGGAAAAGGTTGTCTCTGAATCTGTTTACACTCCAACTGAGCCTTTTCTTTAACCTTCCTTCCTTCCTTCCTCCCTCCCTCCCTCCCTCCCTCCCTCCCTCCCTCCCTCCCTCCCTCCCTCCCTCCCTCCCCCCCCTCCCTCTCCCTCCCTTCCTCCCTCCCCCCCCTCCCTCCCACCCACCCCTCCCTCCCTCCCTCCCCTCCCTCCCTCCCTCCCCTCTTCCTCCCTCCCTCCCTCCCACCCCCTCCCCCCTCACCCTCCCCTCCCTCCCCCCACCCCCCTTCCTCCCTCCCCCCCTCCCTCCCTCCCTCCCCTCCCTCCCTCCCTCCCTCCCTCCCCCCCTCCCTCCCTCCCCCTCTTCCTCCCTCCCTCCCTCCCCTCACCCCCTCCCCCTCACGCTCTCCCCTCCCCCCCCCACCCCCTTCCTCCATCCCCCCTCCCTCCCTCCCACCCCCCTCCCTCCCTCCCTCCCTCCCTCCCCATCTCCCTCCTCCCTCACCCCCCCCCTCCCTCCCTCACGCTCTCCCCTCCCTCCCCCCTCCCCCTTCCTCCATCCCCCCTCCCTCCCTCCCTCCCTCCCTCCCTCCCTCCCCCCTCCCTCCCTCCCTCCCTCCCTCCCTCCCTCCCTCCCTCCCTCCCTCCCTCCCTCCAGACTGCAGGAGGAGATCCACCAGAGGGAAGAGGCAGAGAACAACCTGTCTGCCTTCAGAGCTGTGAGTCACACTTCCCCTCTCCTTCTCTCTCTCTTTGTCTGCCTTCAGAACTTTCTCTCTTCCCAAATGATCAATGAAATACATGCTGTCAGGTTAGATCAATGATAACAGTGCAGAGTGTGACACCAACATCAACCGAAGCTGCTATTGTTCCCAAGAGTAACTTCTGAGTCTCTCTCTCATCCTCTCTGTCTCTGTCTGTCTGTCTGTCTGTCTGTCTGTCTGTCTGTCTGTCTGTCTGTCTGTCTGTCTGTCTGTCTGTCTGTCTGTCTGTCTGTCTGTCTGTCTGTCTGTCTGTCTGTCTGTCTGTCTGTCTGTCTGTCTTTCTGTCTGTCTGTCTGTCTGTCTGTCTGTCTGTCTGTCTGTCTGTCTGTGTCTCTCATCTTTCTCTGTTTCTCTCTCTGTCTCTCTGTCAATATGTTACGTCAACTCTCGTCTTGGGAAAGGCCTTGTGCTGAAACATCGACATTAAAACAGCCTCTACTACATCCACTTGTTGCGTTTCTCTAGGACGTGGACTCTGCCACGCTGGCCAGGCTGGACCTGGAGAGACGCATTGAAAGCCTGCAGGAGGAGATCACCTTCCTCAAGAAGATCCACGAGGAGGTCAGTAGTGTCCCAGGTCCTTTATGCTAACCCTTCTCACCCTGCGATAGAATAGCACCCTGCTCAGGGTGGTGTACTTGTACATCAAGCCTCATGCTACAGAAACAGGAGATAGAATTACCCATAGGGCTGGAGTCTGTCTCAGATAAGGCAACTTACTTATGCCCTTTTAACACTACTGAGCCGAGCTGGGCTGAGCCAAGCTGAACCGGCCCGGGCCACACCACACCACACTACACCACACTACACACCACACCACACCACACTACACCACACTACACACCACACCACACCACACTACACTACACTAAACTACACTACACCACACTACACTACACCACACTACACACCACACCACACCACACCACACTACACCCCACTACACCACACCACACCACACCAACTATACACACCACACCTACAAAACCAACTATACACACCACACCACACTATGCACAGTGGATGGGGAGAGGGACTTTTCTAGCTTCTAAAGCCAGAAGTCCTTTCATGCTGTCTCCTTCCCCTGACATTTGACTTCAGAGAAATGCTGGCTTGTGTCAGCTGGTTCGTGACATGGAATGCCCTCTGCAACATTGTTCAACACATGCACAGCTATAATTAAACCATGAGAGAGAAGCTAGATGCTGGGAAATGTGTGAGTGAGTGAGAGAGAGAGAGATAGAGAGAGACCGACCGAGAGAGAGAGAGAGAGAGAGAGAGAGAGAGGGAGGGAGAGAGAGAGACAGAGAGAGAGACAGAGAGAGAGAGAGAGAGAGAGAGGCAGAGAGAGAGAGACCGACCGAGAGAGAGAGAGAGAGAGAGAGAGAGACAGAGAGAGAGAGACAGAGAGAGAGACAGAGAGAGAGAGGCAGAGAGAGAGAGACAGACAGAGAGAGAGACAGAGAGAGAGAGAGAGAGAGACAGACAGAGAGAGACAGAGAGAGAGAGACAGAGAGAGAGAGAGAGACAGAGAGAGAGACAGAGAGAGAGAGAGAGAGAGAGAGAGAGAGAGAGACAGAGAGAGAGAGAGACAGAGAGAGAGACAGAGAGACAGAGACAGAGACAGAGAGACAAAGACCACTGGTCCTGTATTGTAGGAGCAATGGTTTTTCCTGGTCAGTATAGTCAGTGTAACCCTGGGATCAGTCAATAAATCAGGAGAGTGGAGGAACAAAAATATTTGTTATGGCTAATGGCTGATCATCTAAATGAAATCCTGTATGTACTTCTGAACCCAAACCTCTGACCCCTAACCTCTATCCTCTGACCTCTGAAACCTGACCTCCGAACTCTATCCTCTGACCCCTGCAGGAGATCCATGAGCTGACGAGCCAGATGCAGGAGACCTCGGTGCAGGTCCAGATGGACATGTCCAAACCAGACCTGACCGTTGCCCTCAGGGACATCCGTATGCAGTACGAGGGCATCGCAGCCAAGAACATCTCCGAGGCAGAGGACTGGTACAAGTCCAAGGTAAACACCATGTATAACAGTAGTATATAATATGGTATAGTACAGAGGAACCATCTACAACAGTAGTATATAATATGGTATAGTACAGAGGAACAAATTCTTATTTTCAATGACAGCCTAGGAACGGTGGGTTAACTGCCTGTTTAGGGGCAGAACGAAAGATTCGTACCTTGTCAGCTCGGGGATTTGAACTTCAACCTTTCGATTACTAGTCCAACGCTCTAACCACTAGGCTACCCTGCCGCCCCTGGTAATATGGTATAGTACAGAGGAACCATCTATAACAGTATTATAATATGGTATAGTACAGAGGACTGGTACAAGTCCAAGGTGAAAACACTAGACATATGGGTGGGTAGTGACAGTGGGGTCATTGTTAGAGAGGCTTGCTGCCATCAGGATGGTTGACAGAATTGGCTTAGGACAGTACAGAACAGGATTGGCTTAGGACAGTACAGAACAGGATTGGCTAAGGACAGTACAGAACAGGATTGGCTTAGGACAGTACTGAACAGGATTGGCTGAGGACAGTACAGAACAGGATTGGCTGAGGACAGTACAGAACAGGATTGGCTGAGGACAGTACAGAACAGGATTGGCTGAGGACAGTACAGAACACGATTGGCTAAGGACAGTACAGACCAGGATTGGCTTAGGACAGTACAGAACAGGATTGGCTAAGGACATCAGCACCACTAGACAGTGACAGTACAGAACAGGATTGGCTAAGGACAGTACAGAACACGATTGGCTAAGGACAGTACAGAACAGGATTGGCTTAGGACAGTACAGAACAGGATTGGCTGAGGACAGTACAGAACAGGATTGGCTAAGGACAGTACAGAACACGATTGGCTAAGGACAGTACAGAACAGGATTGGCTGAGGACAGTACAGAACACGATTGGCTAAGGACAGTACAGACCAGGATTGGCTTAGGACAGTACAGAACAGGATTGGCTAAGGACAGTACAGAACAGGATTGGCTTAGGACAGTACAGAACAGGATTGGCTGAGGACAGTACAGACCAGGATTGGCTGAGGACAGTACAGAACAGGATTGGCTTAGGACAGTACAGAACAGGATTGGCTAAGGACAGTACAGAACAGGATTGGCTAAGGACAGTACAGAACAGGATTGGCTTAGGACAGTACAGAACAGGATTGGCTGAGGACAGTACAGAACAGGATTGGCTTAGGACAGTACAGAACAGGATTGGAGCCTATTCCGTTTCAGTTAAGTAATTCAATTGGAATTGGAATTAAATTGACTGCATTGCAATTCAATTAAATCGACCCCAAGTCCCCAACCCTGGCAAAGAACATGTGACTGCCAGTACTTTAAGTGAAGCAGTGTTAAATAAGCTAAAATTGGATATGATATGTGGACAGTGACAGTAGCTAAGCTAACTACATCGGCACCACTAGACAGTGACAGTAGCTAAGCTAACTACATCAGCACCACTAGACAGTGACAGTAGCTAAGCTAACCACATCAGCACCACTAGACAGTGACAGTAGCTAAGCTAACTACATCAGTACCACTACACAGTGACAGTAGCTAAGCTAACTACATCGGCACTACATCGACACCACTACACAGTGGACAGTAGCTAAGCTAACTACATCGGCACCACTACACAGTGACAGTAGCTAAGCTAACTACATCAGCACCACTAGACAGTGACAGTAGTAGCTAAGCTAACTACATTAGTACCACTACACAGTGACAGTAGCTAAGCTAACTACATCGACACCACTACACAGTGACAGTAGCTAAGCTAACTACATCGGCACTACATCGACACCACTACACAGTGACAGTAGCTAAGCTAACTACATCGGCACCACTAGACAGTGACAGTAGCTAAGCTAACTACATCAGCACCACTGCACAGTGACAGTAGCTAAGCTAACTACATTGGCACCACTAGACAGTGACAGTAGCTAAGCTAACTACATCAGCACCACTAGACAGTGACAGTAGCTAAGCTAACTACATCAGCACCACTAGACAGTGACAGTAGCTAAGCTAACTACATCGGTACCACTACACAGTGACAGTAGCTAAGCTAACTACATCAGCACCACTAGACAGTGACAGTAGCTAAGCTAACTACATCGACACCACTACACAGTGACAGTAGCTAAGCTAACTACTTCCGCACCACTACACAGTGACAGTAGCTAAGCTAACTACATCAGCACCACTAGACAGTGACAGTAGTAGCTAAGCTAACTACATCGGTACCACTACACAGTGACAGTAGCTAAGCTAACTACATCGACACCACTACACAGTGACAGTAGCTAAGCTAACTACATCGGCACTACATCGACACCACTACACAGTGACAGTAGCTAAGCTAACTACATCGGCACCACTAGACAGTGACAGTAGCTAAGCTAACTACATCGGCACCACTAGACAGTGACAGTAGCTAAGCTAACTACATCAGCACCACTAGACAGTGACAGTAGCTAAGCTAACTACATCAGCACCACTAGACAGTGACAGTAGCTAAGCTAACTACATTGGCACCACTAGACAGTGACAGTAGCTAAGCTAACTACATTGGCACCACTAGACAGTGACAGTAGCTAAGCTAACTACATCAGCACCACTAGACAGTGACAGTAGCTAAGCTAACTACATTGGCACCACTACACAGTGACTGTAACATCTATTCTATCCCATGTCTCCACCTTCTCTCCAGGTGTCAGACCTGAACCAGGCTGTGAACAAGAACAACGATGCTCTGAGACAGGCCAAACAGGAGAGCATGGAGTTCAGGCATCAGATCCAGTCCTACACCTGTGAGATCGACTCTCTCAAGGGAACCGTGAGTAGTCTGTTACTACACCCTACTCTCTGTTACTACACCCTACTCTATATTACTACACCCTACTCTATATTACTACACCCTACTCTCTGTTACTACACCCTACTCTCTGTTACTACACCCTACTCTATATTACTACACCCTACTCTATATTACTACACCCTACTCTATATTACTACACCCTACTCTATATTACTACACCCTACTCTATATTACTACACACTACTCTATATTACTACACCCTACTCTATATTACTACACCCTACTCTATATTACTACACCCTACTCTATGTTACCACACCCTACTCTATATTACTACACCCTACTCTATATTACTACACCCTACTCTATATTACCACACCCTACTCTATATTACTACACCCTACTCTATATTACTACACCCTACTCTATATTACTACACCCTACTCTATATTACTACACCCTACTCTATATTACCACACCCTACTCTATATTACTACACCCTACTCTGTGTTACTCCACCCTACTCTATATTACTACACCCTACTCTATATTACTACACCCTACTCTATGTTACTCCACCCTACTCTGTGTTACTCCACCCTACTCTATATTACTACACCCTACTCTATATTACTACACCCTACTCTATATTACTCCACCCTACTCTGTGTTACTCCACCCTACTCTATATTACTACACCCTACTCTGTGTTACTCCACCCTACTCTATATTACTACACCCTACTCTATATTACTACACCCTACTCTATATTACTACACCCTACTCTGTGTTACTCCACCCTACTCTATATTACTACACCCTACTCTATATTACTACACCCTACTCTATATTACTACACCCTACTCTATATTACTACACCCTACTCTATATTACTACACCCTACTCTATGTTACCACACCCTACTCTATATTACTACACACTACTCTATATTACTACACCCTACTCTATATTACTACACCCTACTCTATGTTACTACACCCTACTCTATGTTACTACACCCTACTCTATGTTACTACACCCTACTCTATATTACTACACCCTACTCTATATTACTACACCCTACTCTATATTACCTTACCCTACTCTATATTACTACACACTACTCTATATATTACCACACCCTACTCTATATTACTACACCCTACTCTATGTTACCACACCCTACTCTATATTACTACACACTACTCTATGTTACTACACCCTACTCTATATTACTACACCCTACTCTATATTACTACACCCTACTCTATATTACCACACCCTACTCTATATTACTACACAATACTCCATATTACTACACACTACTCTATATCCTATTGGACTGTTACTACATGCTCCTCTAGATCCTCCTGTACCAAGTTTACTCTTGTTTTCTTCCCTTCATGGATTTGACAGGAAAGGATTGGTGCTAGAAACTCCCTCTAGCCGTGTTTTAAACCAATCCAATGCTTTCCCTTTTAAATGGGTGGGGAGTAGTTCACACTTCAGGACAATTCTCTAACCTATCATCACTTCAATCACCTCTCCACCAGCTCCCCTCTCACCTCTCAATCTAACTATGATACCTGTTCATGTGATGATCTCTCTCTCTCTCTCTCTCTCTCTCTCTCTCTCTCTCTCTCTCTCTCTCTCTCTCTCTCTCTCTCTCTCTCTCTCTCTCTCTCTCTCTCTCTCTCTCTCTCTCTCTAATCCTTCTCACCTCCCTCCCCCTCTCACCTCTCTCTCTCTCTCTCTCTCTCTCTCTCTCTCTCTCTCTCTCTCTCTCTCTCTCCCCTACAGAACGAGTCTCTGCTGAGGCAGATGAGGGAGATGGAGGATCGTCTGGGAAACGAGGCTGGAGGTTACCAGGACTCCGTCACCCGTCTGGAGGCTGAGATCGCCAAGATGAAGGATGAGATGGCTCGTCACCTCAGAGAGTACCAGGACCTCCTCAATGTCAAGATGGCCCTGGATATAGAGATCGCTACCTACAGGAAGCTACTGGAGGGAGAGGAGAGCCGGTAGGAGAGAGGGATATGTAGGGAGAGGGATAGAGAAGAAGGAGGGAAGGAGGTGCAGGGGGAGGGATAGAGAAGAGGGAGGGAAGGGGTGCAGGGGGAGAGACTGAGAAGATGGAGGGGTAGGGGAGGGATAGAGCAGAGGGATGGAAGGAGGTGCAGGGGGAGAGACTGAGAAGATGGAGGGGTAGGGGAGGGATAGAGAAGAGGGAGGGAAGGAGGTGCAGGGGGAGAGACTGAGAAGATGGAGGGGTAGGGGAGGGATAGAGAAGAGGGAGGGAAGGAGGTGCAGGGGGAGGGACAGAGAAGATGGAGGGAAGGAGGTGCAGGGGGAGGGACAGAGAAGATGGAGGGGTAGGGGAGGGATAGAGAAGAGGGAGGGAAGGAGGTGCAGGGGGAGACTGAGAAGATGGAGGGTTAGAGGAGGGATAGAGAAGAGGGAGGGAAGGAGGTGCAGGGGGAGAGACTGAGAAGATGGAGGGGTAGGGGAGGGATAGAGAAGAAGGAGGGAAGGAGGTGGGGGGGGAGAGACTGAGAAGATGGAGGGGTAGGGGAGGGATAGAGAAGAGGGAGAGAAGGAGGTGCAGGGGGAGAGACTGAGAAGATGGAGGGGTAGGGGAGGGATAGAGAAGAAGGAGGGAAGGAGGTGCAGGGGGAGAGACTGAGAAGATGGAGGGGTAGGGGAGGGATAGAGAAGAGGGAGGGGTAGGGGAGGGATAGAGAAGAAGGAGGGAAGGAGGTGCAGGGGGAGAGACTGAGAAGATGGAGGGGTAGGGGAGGGATAGAGAAGAGGGAGGGGTAGGGGAGGGATAGAGAAGAAGGAGGGAAGGAGGTGCAGGGGGAGAGACTGAGAAGATGGAGGGGTAGGGGGGGATAGAGAAGAAAGAGGGAAGGAGGTGCAGGGGGAGAGACTGAGAAGATGGAGGGGTAGGGGAGGGATAGAGAAGAAGGAGGGAAGGAGGTGCAGGGGGAGAGACTGAGAAGATGGAGGGGTAGGGGAGGGATAGAGAAGAGGGAGGGGTAGGGGAGGGATAGAGAAGAAGGAGGGAAGGAGGTGCAGGGGGAGAGACTGAGAAGATGGAGGGGTAGGGGAGGGATAGAGAAGGAGGGAAGGAGGTGCAGGGGGAGAGACTGAGAAGATGGAGGGGTAGGGGAGGGATAGAGAAGAAGGAGGGAAGGAGGTGCAGGGGGAGAGACTGAGAAGATGGAGGGGTAGGGGAGGGATAGAGAAGAGGGAGGGAAGGAGGTGCAGGGGGAGAGACTGAGAAGATGGAGGGGTAGGGGAGGGATAGAGAAGAGGGAGGGGTAGGGGAGGGATAGAGAAGAGGGAGGGAAGGAGGTGCAGGGGGACTGAGAAGATGGAGGGGTAGGGGAGGGATAGAGAAGATGGAGGGGTAGGGGAGGGATAGAGAAGAGGGAGGGAAGGAGGTGCAGGGGGAGAGACTGAGAAGATGGAGGGGTAGGGGAGGGATAGAGAAGAGGGAGGGAAGGAGGTGCAGGGGGACTGAGAAGATGGAGGGGTAGGGGAGGGATAGAGAAGAGGAAGGGAAGGAGGTGCAGGGGGAGAGACTGAGAAGATGGAGGGGTAGAGGAGGGATAGAGAAGAGGGAGGGAAGGAGGTGCAGGGGGAGAGACTGAGAAGATGGAGGGTTAGAGGAGGGATAGAGAAGAGGGAGGGAAGGAGGTGCAGGGGGAGGGACAGAGAAGATGTAGGGGAGGGATAGAGAAGAAGGAGGGAAGGGAGGAGTGTTGGAGAGGGATAGAGATGATGGAGGGGTACGGGAGGAACAGGGGGGGAGGGATAGAGAAGAGTGACAGATAGCCCTGGACATAGAGATCGCTGCCTAACAGGTGATAAACAGTATTAGGAAGTGGACTGGAGAGAGAAGTAAGTGGAATAGGTCCTGAATGCTTCTGCAATGAGAAGAGCTAGAAGGATAGATCGTATTGATAGAGAGAGAGAAAGAGAGAGAGAGAGAGAGAGAGAGAGAGAGAGAGAGAGAGAGAGAGAGAGAGAGCGTGGTGGGGGAGGGGGGCAGACGAGGCTAGATAGAGGGGCGAGGACAGTGCATCATTAAAATCATCATAAACAAATGATGTCACCTGTAAATAACTATTCTGTTGGTGTTCTCTCTTTCTTCCCCAGAATCACTGTATCTGGCTCCCAGTCTTCTCACTCTGGCTCCCACTCTGCTGCCTCATTATATTCCACTGTTGGATTCAGAGGTGACCACTGAAAACACACTTCCTCACAACTGACCAATCACCAAAGAGTCCTATAAGACATGTACAGTAACTTAAAGTAAAGGGATGGTGAGAGCAGAATCACAATTTCACCACGAGGTGGAGCAGCTGTACCTGAAAACACTGACAGCATGAATTGATGCATTTCGGATATTTGCATCACTGAGACCACAATCAGTTCAACGATAACAACAGAGGATGATTGAAGTTAATTGATTGGTTGATTGATTGGTTGGTTGGTATATTAAACTGTGGCTATTGATGTTAGATTGAGGCAGAGTGAATCATATATACAACTCTGGGTTGATGTTGATGTTAGATTGAGGCAGAGTGAATCATATATACAACTCTGGGTTGATGTTGATGTTAGATTGAGGCAGAGTGAATCATATATACAACTCTGGGTTGATGTTGATGTTAGATTGAGGCAGAGAGAATCATATATACAACTCTGGGTTGATGTTGATGTTAGATTGAGGCAGAGTGAATCATATATACAACTCTGGGTTGATGTTGGATTGAGGCAGAGTGAATTATATATACAACTCTGGGTTGATGTTGATGTTAGATTGAGGCAGAGTGAATCATATATACAACTCTGGGTTGATGTTGTGATTCTGTTCCTACGAGGTTGTCTTAACTCTGTCCGATCCATCCGCAGAGAGCAGCCCAGACGTCGGACGATCAGCAGAGGTCCACTCCAAGAAGACTGTCCTGATCAAGACCATCGAGACCCGCGATGGAGAGGTAAAGTCAACACACAGAAGATGACATCCAATATCGGCTTTGTTCCAAGTAAACACCTTATTCCCTAAATAGACCACTACCAGGGTTCAGGTGAAAGGTAGTGCACTATATTTTAATTTAACCTTTATTTAACTTGGCAAATCAGTTAAGAACAAATTCTTATTTTCAATGACGGTTAACTGCCTGTTCAGGGGCAGAACGACAGATTTCTACCTTGTCAGCTCGGGGATTCGAACTTGCAACCAAGTCCAACGCTCTAACCACTAGGCTACACTGCCGCCCCAGGGAATAGGGTGCCATTTGGGAGGTATCGTTGGGAACCCACAGCTGACAGTCAGTACGCAGAGAAAAAGACAACTGATCATGCAGGCCGAGCTTAATGAAGGCAGACAAAAGTATCTCATAGCCTTATACAGCTTTTAATCAATGTTCATTTTTTGTTCTAGATTACATATTCTATGAGCGATGGAGCTAGTGCTCTGTGTGTAAGTGCGGCTTAAATATCAACTTTTGACCCAACCAGCCTTTTAATTAACTCACTTTTCATATTCTCACCCCCTCAGTATTAGACCTGATGACTGAGTCCTCTCCCTCAGACCTGATGACTGAGTCCTCTCCCTCAGACCTGATGACTGTGTCCTCTCCCTCAGACCTGATGACTGTGTCCTCTCCCTCAGACCTGATGACTGAGTCCTCTCCCTCAGTATTAGACCTGATGACTGTGTCCTCTCCCTCAGACCTGATGACTGTGTCCTCTCCCTCAGACCTGATGACTGTGTCCTCTCCCTCAGTATTAGACCTGATGACTATGTCCTCTCCCTCAGACCTGATGACTGTGTCCTCTCCCTCAGACCTGATGACTGTGTCCTCTCCCTCAGACCTGATGACTGTGTCCTCTCCCTCAGTATTAGACCTGATGACTGTGTCCTCTCCCTCAGACCTGATGACTGTGTCCTCTCCCTCAGACCTGATGACTGTGTCCTCTCCCTCAGACCTGATGACTGTGTCCTCTCCCTCAGACCTGATGACTGTGTCCTCTCCCTCAGACCTGATGACTGTGTCCTCTCCCTCAGACCTGATGACTGAGTCCTCTCCCTCAGACCTGATGACTGTGTCCTCTCCCTCAGACCTGATGACTGTGTCCTCTCCCTCAGACCTGATGACTGTGTCCTCTCCCTCAGACCTGATGACTGTGTCCTCTCCCTCAGACCTGATGACTGTGTCCTCTCCCTCAGACCTGATGACTGAGTCCTCTCCCTCAGACCTGATGACTGTGTCCTCTCCCTCAGACCTGATGACTGTGTCCTCTCCCTCAGACCTGATGACTGAGTCCTCTCCCTCAGACCTGATGACTGTGTCCTCTCCCTCAGACCTGATGACTGAGTCCTCTCCCTCAGTATTAGACCTGATGACTGTGTCCTCTCCCTCAGACCTGATGACTGTGTCCTCTCCCTCAGACCTGATGACTGTGTCCTCTCCCTCAGACCTGATGACTGTGTCCTCTCCCTCAGACCTGATGACTGTGTCCTCTCCCTCAGTATTAGACCTGATGACTGTGTCCTCTCCCTCAGACCTGATGACTGTGTCCTCTCCCTCAGACCTGATGACTGTGTCCACTCCCTCAGACCTGATGACTGTGTCCTCTCCCTCAGACCTGATGACTGTGTCCTCTCCCTCAGTATTAGACCTGATGACTGTGTCCTCTCCCTCAGACCTGATGACTGTGTCCTCTCCCTCAGACCTGATGACTGTGTCCACTCCCTCAGACCTGATGACTGTGTCCTCTCCCTCAGACCTGATGACTGTGTCCTCTCCCTCAGACCTGATGACTGTGTCCTCTCCCTCAGACCTGATGACTGTGTCCTCTCCCTCAGACCTGATGACTGTGTCCTCTCCCTCAGACCTGATGACTGTGTCCTCTCCCTCAGACCTGATGACTGTGTCCTCTCCCTCAGACCTGATGACTGTGTCCTCTCCCTCAGACCTGATGACTGTGTCCTCTCCCTCAGACCTGATGACTGTGTCCTCTCCCTCAGACCTGATGACTGTGTCCTCTCCCTCAGTATTAGACCTGATGACTGTGTCCTCTCCCTCAGTACTAGACCTGATGACTGTGTCCTCTCCCTCAGACCTGATGACTATGTCCTCTCCCTCAGACCTGATGACTGTGTCCTCTCCCTCAGTACTAGACCTGATGACTGTGTCCTCTCCCTCAGACCTGATGACTGTGTCCTCTCCCTCAGACCTGATGACTGTGTCCTCTCCCTCAGTATTAGACCTGATGACTGTGTCCTCTCCCTCAGTACTGATGACTGTGTCCTCTCCCTCAGACCTGATGACTGTGTCCTCTCCCTCAGTACTAGACCTGATGACTGTGTCCTCTCCCTCAGACCTGATGACTGTGTCCTCTCCCTCAGTACTAGACCTGATGACTGTGTCCTCTCCCTCAGACCTGATGACTGTGTCCTCTCCCTCAGACCTGATGACTGTGTCCTCTCCCTCAGACCTGATGACTGTGTCCTCTCCCTCAGACCTGATGACTGTGTCCTCTCCCTCAGACCTGATGACTGTGTCCTCTCCCTCAGACCTGATGACTGTGTCCTCTCCCTCAGACCTGATGACTGTGTCCTCTCCCTCAGACCTGATGACTGTGTCCTCTCCCTCAGTATTAGACCTGATGACTGTGTCCTCTCCCTCAGACCTGATGACTGTGTCCTCTCCCTCAGACCTGATGACTGTGTCCTCTCCCTCAGACCTGATGACTGTGTCCTCTCCCTCAGACCTGATGACTGTGTCCTCTCCCTCAGACCTGATGACTGTGTCCTCTCCCTCAGACCTGATGACTGTGTCCTCTCCCTCAGACCTGATGACTGTGTCCTCTCCCTCAGTATTAGACCTCAGACCTTATGACTGTGTCCTCTCCCTCAGACCTGATGACTGTGTCCTCTCCCTCAGACCTGATGACTGTGTCCTCTCCCTCAGTATTAGACCTGATGACTGTGTCCTCTCCCTCAGACCTGATGACTGTGTCCTCTCCCTCAGACCTGATGACTGTGTCCTCTCCCTCAGACCTGATGACTGTGTCCTCTCCCTCAGACCTGATGACTGTGTCCTCTCCCTCAGTATTAGACCTGATGACTGTGTCCTCTCCCTCAGACCTGATGACTGAGTCCTCTCCCTCAGACCTGATGACTGTGTCCTCTCCCTCAGTATTAGACCTGATGACTGTGTCCTCTCCCTCAGACCTGATGACTGTGTCCTCTCCCTCAGACCTGATGACTGTGTCCTCTCCCTCAGACCTGATGACTGTGTCCTCTCCCTCAGACCTGATGACTGTGTCCTCTCCCTCAGACCTGATGACTGTGTCCTCTCCCTCAGACCTGATGACTGTCCTCTCCCTCAGACCTGATGACTGTGTCCTCTCCCTCAGACCTGATGACTGAGTCCTCTCCCTCAGTATTAGACCTGATGACTGTGTCCTCTCCCTCAGACCTGATGACTGTGTCCTCTCCCTCAGACCTGATGACTGTGTCCTCTCCCTCAGACCTGATGACTGAGTCCTCTCCCTCAGTATTAGACCTGATGACTGTGTCCTCTCCCTCAGACCTGATGACTGTGTCCTCTCCCTCAGACCTGATGACTGTGTCCTCTCCCTCAGACCTGATGACTGAGTCCTCTCCCTCAGACCTGATGACTGTGTCCTCTCCCTCAGTATTAGACCTGATGACTGTGTCCTCTCCCTCAGTATTAGACCTGATGACTGTGTCCTCTCCCTCAGACCTGATGACTGTGTCCTCTCCCTCAGACCTGATGACTGTGTCCTCTCCCTCAGACCTGATGACTGTGTCCTCTCCCTCAGACCTGATGACTGTGTCCTCTCCCTCAGACCTGATGACTGTGTCCTCTCCACCCCACCTCAGAGCACCTCACCCTCCTCTCACATTTAAAAAGAACCTACAGAGGACACCAGGATTGGGTTCAATATCTTCTCAATTGAATCAATTCAGGAATTGTACATATTCCAACAAACGTTTAGCAGAATTGGAATTAAAATTAGAATTTTAGTCTACTTCCTGAATTGACTGGGATTGATGTAACCCAACCCTGTAGGACACAATATTCTTCACATTAAACTACAGATGTGTATTCCCTGTCTTGTCCAAACTGTAACGGTCTCTAATGCATTTCTTGTCCATGTACACCACCGTTCCGAAGTGTGGAGTCAATTAGAAATGTCCTTGTTTTTGAAAGAAAAAAATTCAATTATTTTTTTGTCCATTAAAAATAACATCAAATTGATCAGAAATACAGTGTAGACAATGTTAATGTTGTAAACAACTATTGTAGCTGATTTTCTTTATGGACAGATGAATATCTGAGTTCCCAGTCATGTGAAATCCATAGATTAGTTTAAATTGACATGGAAACCATGTGTTAGTTATATTTCACACCATTTCACCTCCTGCCATTACCGCAAGCACGTCCTCCCTAATTTAAGTGCCACCAGCCTCCTGTGGTTAGTTCGTGCATGTGTTTTAAATGACAACTTCGTCATCGATTCACATTTTAAAATATATATTTTTATTTATTTAACTATGCGAAGGTATTTATATGAGGGGACTGTTGTATTTTAAATATTTTTAAATTGTGTGTAATTGAACGAAGCAAAGGCTCCCTTGTCAAAGAGACGTTGGTCTCAAAGGGACAACGCATCGAAACAACGGGTCAATATAAAACCATAAAATAAACTGTGTCTCTCGAAGCCATCTGTTTGTTGTTACTGTGCCTGACCTATCCACCCTGACCTCTCTTCTCCTCCCGCAGGTGGTCAGTGAATCTACACAGCACCAGCAGGACATCATGTAAACAACAACAACAACAGCAACAACAAGCTTAAATTAGGGAGAAAACAAATGGGATGTTTACATACAAAGATACGAGGGGTTCTCTAGCTGCCGTTCCTAAGGCAAAGCCTCGTTTTAAAAAAAGGTATCTTTTTTTGAGAGGGAGTGAATTATGAACACCTTACGAAGTGTTATAACCACCTTATGAAGGGTTATATCCTTCATAGGAATGTTTATAACTCATGAACTCCAACTAATCAGATGTTATATGACCCATCTCCGAAGCAGAAGAACATAAGAAGAAAGACAATGTTAAGTTACAGTAATCAGAAGGTGGGAACAAGGTGGAGTGAAAGTCAAGTCAGGCCCTGGCCAGAACAGAACATGCATGGCTAGAAGGGATCTCCAGAAGGTCAAGAGATGGATCTCTGTAGTGCACGTCTGTGTGTGAGTGGGTCTCTTTGCTTCACAATAGTTTCACAGTGGCAAATGATTTGAAATAAAGATATACTGTATCTTCAAAAGAGAATACAATTGATTCTATTCCTTGGTTATTTTATATATATATTTGTATCCCAAATGGCACCCTATCCCCCATATAGTGAACTACGTTTAACAGGAACGAACAGGGCTCTGGTCAAAAGTAGTGCACTAAATAGCGAATATGGTGCCATTTTGCTAAAGTAAAACAGGGATGGGTTAATTAAAGAGCTTGTTTAATTTCTTGTCTGATTAAAGCTTACTATAACGGATACCAGTGTATTACAATGGAGTAGCGAGGATTTAGCTTCCGAGTCTTCATAACAGGAGGTAATACTAGTCTTCATAACAGGAGGTAATACTAGTCTTCATAATAACAGGAGGTAATACTAGTCTTCATAATAACAGGAGGTAATACTAGTCTTCATAATAACAGGAGGTAATACTAGTCTTCATAATAACAGGAGGTAATACTAGTCTTCATAATAACAGGGAGGTAATACTAGTCTTCATAATAACAGGAGGTAATACTAGTCTTCATAATAACAGGAGGAGGTAATACTAGTCTTCATAATAACAGGAGGTAGTCTTCATAATAACAGGAGGTAATACTAGTCTTCATAATAACAGGAGGTAATACTAGTCTTCATAATAACAGGAGGTAATACTAGTCTTCATAATAACAGGAGGTAATACTAGTCTTCATAATAACAGGAGGTAATACTAGTCTTCATAATAACAGGAGGTAATACTAGTCTTCATAATAACAGGAGGAGGTAATACTAGTAACAGGAGGAGGTAATCATAATAACAGGAGGTAATACTAGTCTTCATAATAACAGGAGGAGGTATTACTAGTCATCACAATAACAGGAGGAGGTAATACTAGTCTTCATAATAACAGGAGGAGGTAATACTAGTCTTCATAATAACAGGAGGTAATACTAGTCTTCATAATAACAGGAGGTAATACTAGTCTTCATAATAACAGGAGGTAATACTAGTCTTCATAATAACAGTAATACTAGTCTTCATATTAACAGGAGGTAATACTAGTCTTCATAATAACAGGAGGAGGTAATATAGTCTTCATAATAACAGGAGGTAATACTAGAGGAGGTAATACTAGTCTTCATAATAACAGGAGGTAATACTAGTCTTCATAATAACAGGAGGTAATACTAGTCTTCATAATAACAGGAGGTAATACTAGTCTTCATAATAACAGGAGGTAATACTAGTCTTCATAATAACAGGAGGTAATACTAGTCTTCATAATAACAGGAGGTAATACTAGTCTTCATAATACTAGTCTTCATTATAACAGGAGGAGGTAATACTAGTCTTCATAATAACAGGAGGTAATACTAGTCTTCATAATAACAGGAGGTAATACTAGTCTTCATAATAACAGGAGGTAATACTAGTCTTCATAATAACAGGAGGTAATACTAGTCTTCATAATAACAGGAGGTAATACTAGTCTTCATAATAACAGGAGGTAATACTAGTCTTCATAATAACAGGAGGTAATACTAGTCTTCATAATAACAGGAGGTAATACTAGTAATATTAACAGGAGGTAATAGTCTTCATAATAACAGGAGGTAATACTAGTCTTCATAAGGAGGTAATACTAGTCTTCATAATAACAGGAGGTAATACTAGTCTTCATAATAACAGGAGGAGGTAATACTAGTCTTCATAATAACAGGAGGTAATACTAGTCTTCATAATAACAGGAGGTAATACTAGTCTTCATATTAACAGGAGATAATACTAGTCTTCATAATAACAGGAGGTAATACTAGTCTTCATAATAACAGGAGGTAATACTAGTCTTCATAATAGGTAATACTAGTCTTCATAATAACAGGAGGTAATACTAGTCTTCATAATAACAGGAGGAGGTAATACTAGTCTTCATAATAACAGGAGGTAATACTAGTCTTCATAATAACTAGTCTTCATAATAACAGGAGGAGGTAATACTAGTCTTCATAATAACAGGAGGTAATACTAGTCTTCATAATAACAGGAGGTAATACTAGTCTTCATAATAACAGGAGGTAATACTAGTCTTCATAATAACAGGAGTAATACTAGTCTTCATAATAATACTAGTCTTCATAATAACAGGAGGAGGTAATACTAGTCTTCATAATAACAGGAGGTAATACTAGTCTTCATAATAACAGGAGGTAATACTAGTCTTCATAATAACAGGAGGTAATATAGTCTTCTAACAGGAGTCTTCATAATAACAGTAATACTAGTCTTCATAATAACAGGAGGTAATACTAGTCTTCATAATAACAGGAGGTTCTAGTCTTATAATAACAGGAGGTAATACTAGTCTTCATAATAACAGGAGGTAATACTAGTCTTCATAATAACAGGAGGTAATACTAGTCTTCATAATAACAGGAGGTAATAGTCTTCATAATAACAGGAGTCTTCATAATAACAGGAGGTAATACTAGTCTTCATAATAACAGGAGGTAATACTAGTCTTCATAATAACAGGAGGTAATACTAGTCTTCATAATAACAGGAGGTAATACTAGTCTTCATAATAACAGGAGGTAATACTAGTCTTCATAATAACAGGAGGTAATACTAGTCTTCATAATAACAGGAGGTAATACTAGTCTTCATAATAACAGGAGGTAATACTAGTCTTCATAATAACAGGAGGTAATACTAGTCTTCATAATAACAGGAGGTAATACTAGTCTTCATAATAACAGGAGGAGGTAATACTAGTCTTCATAATAACAGGAGGTAATACTAGTCTTCATAATAACAGGAGGTAATACTAGTCTTCATAATCAGGAGGTAATAATAACAGGAGGTAATACTAGTCTTCATAATAACAGGAGGTAATACTAGTCTTCATAATAACAGGAGGTAATACTAGTCTTCATAATAACAGGAGGTAATACTAGTCTTCATAATAACAGGAGGTAATACTAGTCTTCATAATAACAGGAGGAGGTAATACTAGTCTTCATAATAACAGGAGGTAATACTAGTCTTCATAATAACAGGAGGTAATACTAGTCTTCAGTCTTCATAATAACAGGAGGTAATACTAGTCTTCATAATAACAGGAGGTAATACTAGTCTTCATAATAACAGGAGGTAATACTAGTCTTCATAATAACAGGAGGAGGTAATACTAGTCTTCATAATAACAGGAGGTAATACTAGTCTTCATAATAACAGGAGGTAATACTAGTCTTCATAATAACAGGAGGTAATACTAGTCTTCATAATAACAGGAGGAGGTAATACTAGTCTTCATAATAACAGGAGGTAATACTAGTCTTTAATAACAGGAGGTAATACTAGTCTTCATAATAACAGGAGGTAATACTAGTCTTCATAATAACAGGAGGTAATACTAGTCTTCATAATAACAGGAGGTAATACTAGTCTTCATAATAACAGGAGGTAATACTAGTCTTCATAATAACAGGAGGTAATACTAGTCTTCATAATAACAGGAGGAGGTAATACTAGTCTTCATAATAGGAGGTAATACTAGTCTTCATAATAACAGGAGGTAATACTAGTCTTCATAATAACAGGAGGTAATACTAGTCTTCATAATAACAGGAGGTAATACTAGTCTTCATAATAACAGGAGGAGGTAATACTAGTCTTCATAATAACAGGAGGAGGTAATACTAGTCTTCATAATAACAGGAGGTAATACTAGTCTTCATAATAACAGGAGGTAATACTAGTCTTCATAATAACAGGAGGAGGTAATACTAGTCTTCATAATAACAGGAGGTAATACTAGTCTTCATAGTCTTCATAATAACAGGAGGTAATACTAGTCTTCATAATAACAGGAGGTAATACTAGTCTTCATAATAACAGGAGGTAATACTAGTCTTCATAATAACAGGAGGAGGTAATACTAGTCTTCATAATAACAGGAGGTAATACTAGTCTTCATAATAACAGGAGGTAATACTAGTCTTCATAATAACAGGAGGAGGTAATACTAGTCTTCATAATAACAGGAGGTAATACTAGTCTTCATAATAACAGGAGGAGGTAATACTAGTCTTCATAATAACAGGAGGTAATACTAGTCTTCATAATAACAGGAGGTAATACTAGTCTTCATAATAACAGGAGGTAATACTAGTCTTCATATAACAGGAGGTAATACTAGTCTTCATAATAACAGGAGGTAATACTAGTCTTCATAATAACAGGAGGTAATACTAGTCTTCATAATAACAGGAGGAGGAGGAGGTAATACTAGTCTTCATAATAACAGGAGGTAATACTAGTCTTCATAATAACAGGAGGTAATACTAGTCTTCATACTAGTCTTCATAATAACAGGAGGTAATACTAGTCTTCATAATAACAGGAGGTAATACTAGTCTTCATAATAACAGGAGGTAATACTAGTCTTCATAATAACAGGAGGTAATACTAGGAGGTAATACTAGTCTTCATAATAACAGGAGGTAATACTAGTCTTCATAATAACAGGAGGTAATACTAGTCTTCATAATAACAGGAGGTAATACTAGTCTTCATAATAACAGGAGGAGGTAATACTAGTCTTCATAATAACAGGAGGTAATACTAGTCTTCATAATAACAGGAGGTAATACTAGTCTTCATAATAACAGGAGGTAATACTAGTCTTCATAATAACAGGAGGTAATACTAGTCTTCATAATAACAGGAGGTAATACTAGTCTTCATAATAACAGGAGGTAATACTAGTCTTCATAATAACAGGAGGAGGTAATACTAGTCTAGTCTTCATAATAACAGGAGGTAATACTAGTCTTCATAATAACAGGAGGTAATACTAGTCTTCATAATAACAGGAGGAGGTAATACTAGTCTTCATAATAACAGGAGGTAATACTAGTCTTCATAATAACAGGAGGTAATACTAGTCTTCATAATAACAGGAGGTAATACTAGTCTTCATAATAACAGGAGGTAATACTAGTCTTCATAATAACAGGAGGTAATACTAGTCTTCATAATAACAGGAGGTAATACTAGTCTTCATAATAACAGGAGGTAATACTAGTCTTCATAATAACAGGAGGTAATACTAGTCTTCATAATAACAGGAGGAGGTAATACTAGTCTTCATAATTCATAGTCTTCATAATAACAGGAGGAGGTAATACTAGTCTTCATAATAACAGTCTTCATAATAACAGGAGGTAATACTAGTCTTCATAATAACAGGAGGTAATACTAGTCTTCATAATAATAACATAATAACAGGAGTAATACTAGAGGAGGTAATACTAGTCTTCATAATAACAGGAGGTAATACTAGTCTTCATAATAACAGGAGGTAATACTAGTCTTCATAATACTAGTCTTCATAATAACAGGAGGTAATACTAGTCTTCATAATAACAGGAGGTAATACTAGTCTTCATAATAACAGGAGGTAATACTAGTCTTCATAATAACAGGAGGTAATACTAGTCTTCATAATAACAGGAGGTAATACTAGTCTTCATAATAACAGGAGGTAATACTAGTCTTCATAATAACAGGAGGTAATACTAGTCTTCATAATAACAGGAGGTAATACTAGTCTTCATAATAACAGGAGGTAATACTAGTCTTCATAATAACAGGAGGTAATACTAGTCTTCATAATAACAGGAGGTAATACTAGTCTTCATAATAACAGGAGGTAATACTAGTCTTCATAATAACAGGAGGTAATACTAGTCTTCATAATAACAGGAGGTAATACTAGTCTTCATAATAACAGGAGGTAATACTAGTCTTCATAATAACAGGAGGTAATACTAGTCTTCATAATAACAGGAGGTAATACTAGTCTTCATAATAACAGGAGGTAATACTAGTCTTCATAATAACAGGAGGTAATACTAGTCTTCATAATAACAGGAGGTAATACTAGTCTTTCATAATAACATAAGGAGGTAATACTAGTCTTCATAATAACAGGAGGTAATACTAGTCTTCATAATAACAGGAGGTAATACTAGTCTTCATAATAACAGGAGGTAATACTAGTCTTCATAATAACAGGAGGTAATACTAGTCTTCATAATAACAGGAGGTAATACTAGTCTTCATAATAACAGGAGGTAATACTAGTCTTCATAATAACAGGAGGTAATACTAGTAATACTAGTCTTCATAATAACAGGAGGTAATACTAGTCTTCATAATAAGTCTTCATAATAACAGGAGGTAATACTAGTCTTCATAATAACAGGAGGTAATACTAGTCTTCATAATAACAGGAGGTAATACTAGTCTTCATAATAACAGGAGGTAATACTAGTCTTCATAATAACAGGAGGTAATACTAGTCTTCATAATAACAGGAGGTAATACTAGTCTTCATAATAACAGGAGGTAATACTAGTCTTCATAATAACAGGAGGAGGTAATACTAGTCTTCATAATAACAGGAGGTAATACTAGTCTTCATAATAACAGGAGGTAATACTAGTCTTCATAATAACAGGAGGTAATACTAGTCTTCATAATAACAGGAGGTAATACTAGTCTTCATAATAACAGGAGGTAATACTAGTCTTCATAATAACAGGAGGAGGTAATACTAGTCTTCATAATAACAGGAGGTAATACTAGTCTTCATAATAACAGGAGGTAATACTAGTCTTCATAATAACAGGAGGAGGTAATACTAGTCTTCATAATAACAGGAGGTAATACTAGTCTTCATAATAACAGGAGGTAATACTAGTCTTCATAATAACAGGAGGTAATACTAGTCTTCATAATAACAGGAGGTAATACTAGTCTTCATAATAACAGGAGGTAATACTAGTCTTCATAATAACAGGAGGTAATACTAGTCTTCATAATAACAGGAGGAGGTAATACTAGTCTTCATAATAACAGGAGGTAATACTAGTCTTCATAATAACAGGAGGTAATACTAGTCTTCATAATAACAGGAGGTAATACTAGTCTTCATAATAACAGGAGGTAATACTAGTCTTCATAATAACAGGAGGTAATACTAGTCTTCATAATAACAGGAGGTAATACTAGTCTTCATATTAACAGGAGGTAATACTAGTCTTCATAATAACAGGAGGTAATACTAGTCTTCATAATAACAGGAGGAGGTAATACTAGTCTTCTTAACAGGAGGTAATACTAGTCTTCATAATAACAGGAGGTAATACTAGTCTTCATAATAACAGGAGGAGGTAATACTAGTCTTCATAATAACAGGAGGTAATACTAGTCTTCATAATAACAGGAGGTAATACTAGTCTTCATAATAACAGGAGGTAATACTAGTCTTCATAATAACAGGAGGTAATACTAGTCTTCATAATAACAGGAGGTAATACTAGTCTTCATAATAACAGGAGGAGGTAATACTAGTCTTCATAATAACAGGAGGTAATACTAGTCTTCATAATAACAGGAGGTAATACTAGTCTTCATAATAACAGGAGGTAATACTAGTCTTCATAGGAGGTAATACTAGGAGGAGGTAATACTAGTCTTCATAATAACAGGAGGTAATACTAGTCTTCATAATAACAGGAGGTAATACTAGTCTTCATAATAACAGGAGGAGGTAATACTAGTCTTCATAATAACAGGAGGTAATACTAGTCTTCATAATAACAGGAGGTAATACTAGTCTTCATAATAACAGGAGGAGGTAATACTAGTCTTCATAATAACAGGAGGTAATACTAGTCTTCATAATAACAGGAGGTAATACTAGTCTTCATAATAACAGGAGGTAATACTAGTCTTCATAATAACAGGAGGTAATACTAGTCTTCATAATAACAGGAGGTAATACTAGTCTTCATAATAACAGGAGGTAATACTAGTCTTCATAATAACAGGAGGTAATACTAGTCTTCATAATAACTAGGAGGAGGTAATACTAGTCTTCATAATAACAGGAGGTAATACTAGTCTTCATAATAACAGGAGGTAATACTAGTCTTCATAATAACAGGAGGTAATACTAGTCTTCATAATAACAGGAGGTAATACTAGTCTTCATAATAACAGGAGGTAATACTAGTCTTCATAATAACAGGAGGTAATACTAGTCTTCATAATAACAGGAGGTAATACTAGTCTTCATAATAACAGGAGGTAATACTAGTCTTCATAATAACAGGAGGTAATACTAGTCTTCATAATAACAGGAGGAGGTAATACTAGTCTTCATAATAACAGGAGGTAATACTAGTCTTCATAATAACAGGAGGTAATACTAGTCTTCATAATAACAGGAGGTAATACTAGTCTTCATAATAACAGGAGGTAATACAGGAGGTAATACTAGTCTTCATAATAACAGGAGGAGGTAATACTAGTCTTCATAATAACAGGAGGTAATACTAGTCTTCATAATAACAGGAGGTCTTAATACTAGTAATACTAGTCTTCATAATAACAGGAGGTAATACTAGTCTTCATAATAACAGGAGGTAATACTAGTCTTCATAATAACAGGAGGTAATACTAGTCTTCATAATAACAGGAGGTAATACTAGTCTTCATAATAACAGGAGGTAATACTAGTCTTCATAATAACAGGAGGTAATACTAGTCTTCATAATAACAGGAGGTAATACTAGTCTTCATAATAACAGGAGGAGGTAATACTAGTCTTCATAATAACAGGAGGTAATACTAGTCTTCATAATAACAGGAGGTAATACTAGTCTTCATAATAACAGGAGGTAATACTAGTCTTCATAATAACAGGAGGTAATACTAGTCTTCATAATAACAGGAGGTAATACTAGTCTTCATAATAACAGGAGGAGGTAATACTAGTCTTCATAATAACAGGAGGTAATACTAGTCTTCATAATAACAGGAGGTAATACTAGTCTTCATAATAACAGGAGGTAATACTAGTCTTCATAATAACAGGAGGTAATACTAGTCTTCATAATAACAGGAGGTAATACTAGTCTTCATAATAACAGGAGGTAATACTAGTCTTCATAATAACAGGAGGTAATACTAGTCTTCATAATAACAGGAGGTAATACTAGTCTTCATAATAACAGGAGGTAATACTAGTCTTCATAATAACAGGAGGTAATACTAGTCTTCATAATAACAGGAGGTAATACTAGTCTTCATAATAACAGGAGGTAATACTAGTCTTCATAATAACAGGAGGTAATACTAGTCTTCATAATAACAGGAGGTAATACTAGTCTTCATAATAACAGGAGGTAATACTAGTCTTCATAATAACAGGAGGTAATACTAGTCTTCATAATAACAGGAGGTAATACTAGTCTTCATAATAACAGGAGTAATACTAGTCTTCATAATAACAGGAGGTAATACTAGTCTTCATAATAACAGGAGGAGGTAATACTAGTCTTCATAATAACAGGAGGTAATACTAGTCTTCATAATAACAGGAGGTAATACTAGTCTTCATAATAACAGGAGGTAATACTAGTCTTCATAATAACAGGAGGTAATACTAGTCTTCATAATAACAGGAGGTAATACTAGTCTTCATAATAACAGGAGGTAATACTAGTCTTCATAATAACAGGAGGTAATACTAGTCTTCATATTAACAGGAGGTAATACTAGTCTTCATAATAACAGGAGGTAATACTAGTCTTCATAATAACAGGAGGTAATACTAGTCTTCAATAACAGGAGGTAATACTAGTCTTCATAATAACAGGAGGTAATACTAGTCTTCATAATAACAGGAGGTAATACTAGTCTTCATAATAACAGGAGGTAATACTAGTCTTCATAATAACAGGAGGTAATACTAGTCTTCATAATAACAGGAGTCTTCATAATAACAGAATACTAGTCTTCATAATAACAGGAGGTAATACTAGTCTTCATAATAACAGGAGGAGGTAATACTAGTCTTCATAATAACAGGAGGAGGTAATACTAGTCTTCATAATAACAGGAGGTAATACTAGTCTTCATAATAACAGGAGGTAATACTAGTCTTCATAATAACAGGAGGTAATCTTCTTCATAATAACAGGAGGTAATACTAGTCTTCATAATAACAGGAGGTAATACTAGTCTTCATAATAACAGGAGGAGGTAATACTAGTCTTCATAATAACAGGAGGTAATACTAGTCTTCATAATAACAGGAGGTAATACTAGTCTTCATAATAACAGGAGGTAATACTAGTCTTCATAATAACAGGAGGTAATACTAGTCTTCATAATAACAGGAGGTAATACTAGTCTTCATAATAACAGGAGGTAATACTAGTCTTCATAATAACAGGAGGTAATACTAGTCTTCATAATAACAGGAGGAGGTAATACTAGTCTTCATAATAACAGGAGGTAATACTAGTCTTCATAATAACAGGAGGTAATACTAGTCTTCATAATAACAGGAGGTAATACTAGTCTTCATAATAACAGGAGGTAATACTAGTCTTCATAATAACAGGAGGTAATACATAATAGTCTTCATAATAACAGGAGGTAATACTAGTCTTCATAATAACAGGAGGTAATACTAGTCTTCATAATAACAGGAGGAGGTAATACTAGTCTTTAACATCATAATAACAGGAGGTAATACTAGTCTTCATAATAACAGGAGGAGGTAATACTAGTCTTCATAATAACAGGAGGAGGTAATACTAGTCTTCATAATAACAGGAGGAGGAGGAGGTAATACTAGTCTTCATAATAACAGGAGGTAATACTAGTCTTCATAATAACAGGAGGTAATACTAGTCTTCATAATAACAGGAGGTAATACTAGTCTTCATAATAACAGGAGGTAATACTAGTCTTCATAATAACAGGAGGTAATACTAGTCTTCATAATAACAGGAGGTAATACTAGTCTTCATAATAACAGGAGGTAATACTAGTCTTCATAATAACAGGAGGAGGTAATACTAGTCTTCATAATAACAGGAGGAGGTAATACTAGTCTTCATAATAACAGGAGGAGGTAATACTAGTCTTCATAATAACAGGAGGTAATACTAGTCTTCATAATAACAGGAGGTAATACTAGTCTTCATAATAACAGGAGGTAATACTAGTCTTCATAATAACAGGAGGTAATACTAGTCTTCATAATAACAGGAGGTAATACTAGTCTTCATAATAACAGGAGGTAATACTAGTCTTCATAATAACAGGAGGTAATACTAGTCTTCATAATAACAGGAGGTAATACTAGTCTTCATAATAACAGGAGGAGGTAATACTAGTCTTCATATTAACAGGAGGTAATACTAGTCTTCATAATAACAGGAGGTAATACTAGTCTTCATAATAACAGGAGGAGGTAATACTAGTCTTCATAATAACAGGAGGTCTTCATATTAACAGGAGGTAATACTAGTCTTCATAATAACAGTAGGTAATACTAGTCTTCATAATAACAGGAGGTAATACTAGTCTTCATAATTAACAGGAGGTAATACTAGTCTTCATAATAACAGGAGGAGGTAATACTAGTCTTCATAATAACAGGAGGTAATACTAGTCTTCATAATAACAGGAGGTAATACTAGTCTTCATAATAACAGGAGGTAATACTAGTCTTCATAATAACAGGAGGTAATACTAGTCTTCATAATAACAGGAGGAGGTAATACTAGTCTTCATAATAACAGGAGGAGGTAATACTAGTCTTCATAATAACAGGAGGTAATACTAGTCTTCATAATAACAGGAGGTAATACTAGTCTTCAGGAGGTAATACTAGTCTTCATAATAACAGGAGGTAATACTAGTCTTCATAATAACAGGAGGTAATACTAGTCTTCATAATAACAGGAGGTAATACTAGTCTTCATAATAACAGGAGGTAATACTAGAGGAGGTAATACTAGTCTTCATAATAACAGGAGGTAATACTAGTCTTCATATTAACAGGAGGTAATACTAGTCTTCATAATAACAGGAGGTAATACTAGTCTTCATAATAACAGGAGGTAATACTAGTCTTCATAATAACAGGAGGTAATACTAGTCTTCATAATAACAGGAGGAGGTAATACTAGTCTTCATAATAACAGGAGGTAATACTAGTCTTCATAATAACAGGAGGAGGTAATACTAGTCTTCATAATAACAGGAGGTAATACTAGTCTTCATAATAACAGGAGGTAATACTAGTCTTCATAATAACAGGAGGTAATACTAGTCTTCATAATAACAGGAGGAGGTAATACTAGTCTTCATAATAACAGGAGGTAATACTAGTCTTCATAATAACAGGAGGTAATACTAGTCTTCATAATAACAGGAGGAGGTAATACTAGTCTTCATAATAACAGGAGGTAATACTAGTCTTCATAATAACAGGAGGTAATACTAGTCTTCATAATAACAGGAGGTAATACTAGTCTTCATAATAACAGGAGGTAATACTAGTCTTCATAATAACAGGAGGAGGTAATACTAGTCTTCATAATAACAGGAGGTAATACTAGTCTTCATAATAACAGGAGGAGGTAATACTAGTCTTCATAATAACAGGAGGTAATACTAGTCTTCATAATAACAGGAGGTAATACTAGTCTTCATAATAACAGGAGGTAATACTAGTCTTCATAATAACAGGAGGTAATACTAGTCTTCATAATAACAGGAGGTAATACTAGTCTTCATAATAACAGGAGGAGGTAATACTAGTCTTCATAATAACAGGAGGAGGTAATACTAGTCTTCATAATAACAGGAGGAAGTAATACTAGTCTTCATAATAACAGGAGGTAATACTAGTCTTCATAATAACAGGAGGTAATACTAGTCTTCATAATAACAGGAGGTAATACTAGTCTTCATAATAACAGGAGGAGGTAATACTAGTCTTCATAATAACAGGAGGTAATACTAGTCTTCATAATAACAGGAGGAGGTAATACTAGTCTTCATAATAACAGGAGGTAATACTAGTCTTCATAATAACAGGAGGAGGTAATACTAGTCTTCATAATAACAGGAGGTAATACTAGTCTTCATAATAACAGGAGGTAATACTAGTCAGGAGGTAATACTAGTCTTCATAATAACAGGAGGTAATACTAGTCTTCATAATAACAGGAGGTAATACTAGTCTTCATAATAACAGGAGGTAATACTAGTCTTCATAATAACAGGAGGTAATACTAGTCTTCATAATAACAGGAGGTAATACTAGTCTTCATAATAACAGGAGGTAATACTAGTCTTCATAATAACAGGAGGTAATACTAGTCTTCATAATAACAGGAGGAGGTAATACTAGTCTTCATAATAACAGGAGGAGGTAATACTAGTCTTCATAATAACAGGAGGTAATACTAGTCTTCATAATAACAGGAGGTAATACTAGTCTTCATAATAACAGGAGGTAATACTAGTCTTCATAATAACAGGAGGTAATACTAGTCTTCATAATAACAGGAGGTAATACTAGTCTTCATAATAACAGGAGGTCTTCATAATAACAGGAGGTAATACTAGTCTTCATAATAACAGGAGGTAATACTAGTCTTCAATAACAGGAGGTAATACTAGTCTTCATAATAACAGGAGGTAATACTAGTCTTCATAATAACAGGAGGTAATACTAGTCTTCATAATAACAGGAGGTAATACTAGTCTTCATAATAACAGGAGGTAATACTAGTCTTCATAATAACAGGAGGTAATACTAGTCTTCATAATAACAGGAGGTAATACTAGTCTTCATAATAACAGGAGGAGGTAATACTAGTCTTCATAATAACAGGAGGTAATACTAGTCTTCATAATAACAGGAGGTAATACTAGTCTTCATAATAACAGGAGGTAATACTAGTCTTCATAATAACAGGAGGAGGTAATACTAGTCTTCATAATAACAGGAGGAGGTAATACTAGTCTTCATAATAACAGGAGGTAATACTAGTCTTCATAATAACAGGAGGTAATACTAGTCTTCATAATAACAGGAGGTAATACTAGTCTTCATAATAACAGGAGGTAATACTAGTCTTCATAATAACAGGAGGTAATACTAGTCTTCATAATAACAGGAGGTAATACTAGTCTTCATAATAACAGGAGGTAATACTAGTCTTCATAATAACAGGAGGGTAATACTAGTCTTCATAATAACAGGAGGTAATACTAGTCTTCATAATAACAGGAGGAGGTAATACTAGTCTTCATAATAACAGGAGGTAATACTAGTCTTCATAATAACAGGAGGTAATACTAGTCTTCATAATAACAGGAGGTAATACTAGTCTTCATAATAACAGGAGGAGGTAATACTAGTCTTCATAATAACAGGAGGTAATACTAGTCTTCATAATAACAGGAGGAGGTAATACTAGTCTTCATAATAACAGGAGGAGGTAATACTAGTCTTCATAATAACAGGAGGTAATACTAGTCTTCATAATAACAGGAGGAGGTAATACTAGTCTTCATAATAACAGGAGGTAATACTAGTCTTCATAATAACAGGAGGTAATACTAGTCTTCATAATCATAATAACAGTAATACTAGTCTTCATAATAACAGGAGGTAATACTAGTCTTCATAATAACAGGAGGTAATACTAGTCTTCATAATAACAGGAGGTAATACTAGTCTTCATAATAACAGGGAGGTAATACTAGTCTTCATAATAACAGGAGGTAATACTAGTCTTCATAATAACAGGAGGTAATACTAGTCTTCATAATAACAGGAGGTAATACTAGTCTTCATAATAACAGGAGAGGTAATACTAGTCTTCATAATAACAGGAGGTAATACTAGTCTTCATAATAACAGGAGGTAATACTAACAGGTAATACTAGTCTTCATAATAACAGGAGGTAATACTAGTCTTCATAATAACAGGAGGTAATACTAGTCTTCATAATAACAGGAGGTAATACTAGTCTTCATAATAACAGGAGGTAATACTAGTCTTCATAATAACAGGAGGTAATACTAGTCTTCATAATAACAGGAGGTAATACTAGTCTTCATAATAACAGGAGGTAATACTAGTCTTCATAATAACAGGAGGAGGTAATACTAGTCTTCATAATAACAGGAGGTAATACTAGTCTTCATAATAACAGGAGGTAATACTAGTCTTCATAATAACAGGAGGTAATACTAGTCTTCATAATAACAGGAGGTAATACTAGTCTTCATAATAACAGGAGGTAATACTAGTCTTCATAATAACAGGAGGTAATACTAGTCTTCATAATAACAGGAGGTAATACTAGTCTTCATAATAACAGGAGGTAATACTAGTCTTCATAATAACAGGAGGTAATACTAGTCTTCATAATAACAGGAGGTAATACTAGTCTTCATAATAACAGGAGGTAATACTAGTCTTCATAATAACAGGAGGTAATACTAGTCTTCATAATAACAGGAGGTAATACTAGTCTTCATAATAACAGGAGGTAATACTAGTCTTCATAATAACAGGAGGTAATACTAGTCTTCATAATAACAGGAGGTAATACTAGTCTTCATAATAACAGGAGGTAATACTAGTCTTCATAATAACAGGAGGAGGTAATACTAGTCTTCATAATAACAGGAGGTAATACTAGTCTTCATAATAACAGGAGGTAATACTAGTCTTCATAATAACAGGAGGTAATACTAGTCTTCATAATAACAGGAGGTAATACTAGTCTTCATAATAACAGGAGGAGGTAATACTAGTCTTCATAATAACAGGAGGTAATACTAGTCTTCATAATAAGGAGGAGGTAATACTAGTCTTCATAATAACAGGAGGTAATACTAGTCTTCATAATAACAGGAGGTAATACTAGTCTTCATAATAACAGGAGGTAATACTAGTCTTCATAATAACAGGAGGTAATACTAGTCTTCATAATAACAGGAGGTAATACTAGTCTTCATAATAACAGGAGGTAATACTAGTCTTCATAATAACAGGAGGTAATACTAGTCTTCATAATAACAGGAGGTAATACTAGTCTTCATTAACAGGAGGTAATACTAGTCTTCATATTAACAGGAGGTAATACTAGTCTTCATAATAACAGGAGGTAATACTAGTCTTCATAATAACAGGAGGTAATACTAGTCTTCATAATAACAGAGGAGGTAATACTAGTCTTCATAATAACAGGAGGTAATACTAGTCTTCATAATAACAGGAGGTAATACTAGTCTTCATAATAACAGGAGGTAATACTAGTCTTCATAATAACAGGAGAGGTAATACTAGTCTTCATAATAACAGGAGAGGTAATACTAGTCTTCATAATAACAGGAGGTAATACTAGTCTTCATAATAACAGGAGGGTAATACTAGTCTTCATAATAACAGGAGGTAATACTAGTCTTCATAATAACAGGAGGTAATACTAGTCTTCATAATAACAGGAGGTAATACTAGTCTTCATAATAACAGGAGGTAATACTAGTCTTCATAATAACAGGAGGTAATACTAGTCTTCATAATAACAGGAGGTAATACTAGTCTTCATAATAACAGGAGGTAATACTAGTCTTCATAATAACAGGAGGTAATACTAGTCTTCATAATAACAGGAGGTAATACTAGTCTTCATAATAACAGGAGGTAATACTAGTCTTCATAATAACAGGAGGTAATACTAGTCTTCATAATAACAGGAGGTAATACTAGTCTTCATAATAACAGGAGGTAATACTAGTCTTCATAATAACAGGAGGTAATACTAGTCTTCATAATAACAGGAGGTAATACTAGTCTTCATAATAACAGGAGGAGGTAATACTAGTCTTCATAATAACAGGAGGTAATACTAGTCTTCATAATAACAGGAGGTAATACTAGTCTTCATAATAACAGGAGGTAATACTAGTCTTCATAATAACAGGATAAAGTAATACTAGTCTTCATAATAACAGGAGGTAATACTAGTCTTCATAATAACAGGAGGTAATACTAGTCTTCATAATAACAGGAGGTAATACTAGTCTTCATAATAACAGGAGGAGTAATACTAGTCTTCATAATAACAGGAGGTAATACTAGTCTTCATAATAATAAACTAGGAGGTAATACTAGTCTTCATAATAACAGGAGGTAATACTAGTCTTCATAATAACAGGAGGTAATACTAGTCTTCATAATAACAGGAGGAGGTAATACTAGTCTTCATAATAACAGGAGGTAATACTAGTCTTCATATTAACAGGAGGTAATACTAGTCTTCATAATAACAGGAGGGTCTTCATAATAACAGAGGTAATACTAGTCTTCATAATAACAGGAGGAGGTAATACTAGTCTTCATAATAACAGGAGGAGGTAATACTAGTCTTCATATTAACAGGAGGTAATACTAGTCTTCATAATAACAGGAGGAGGTAATACTAGTCTTCATAATAACAGGAGGTAATACTAGTCTTCATAATAACAGGAGGTAATACTAGTCTTCATAATAACAGGAGGTAATACTAGTCTTCATAATAATAACAGGAGGAGGTAATACTAGTCTTCATAATAACAGGAGGTAATACTAGTCTTCATAATAACAACAGGAGGTAATACTAGTCTTCATAATAACAGGAGGTAATACTAGTCTTCATATTAACAGGAGGTAATACTAGTCTTCATAATAACAGGAGGTAATACTAGTCTTCATATTAACAGGAGGTAATACTAGTCTTCATAATAACAGGAGGTAATACTAGTCTTCATAATAACAGGAGGTAATACTAGTCTTCATAATAACAGGAGGTAATACTAGTCTTCATAATAACAGGAGGTAATAGTCTTCATAATAACAGGAGGTAATACTAGTCTTCATAATAACAGGAGGTAATACTAGTCTTCATAATAACAATAAACTAGTCTTCATAATAACAGGAGGTAATACTAGTCTTCATAATAACAGGAGGTAATACTAGTCTTCATAATAACAGGAGGAGGTAATACTAGTCTTCATAATAACAGGAGGTAATACTAGTCTTCATAATAACAGGAGGTAATACTAGTCTTCATAATAACAGGAGGTAATACTAGTCTTCATAATAACAGTAATACTAGTCTTCATAATAACAGGAGGTAATACTAGTCTTCATAATAACAATAACTAGTCTTCATAATAACAGGGAGGTAATACTAGTCTTCATAATAACAGGAGGTAATACTAGTCTTCATAATAACAGGAGGTAATACTAGTCTTCATAATAACAGGTAGGAGGTAATACTAGTCTTCATAATAACAGGAGGTAATACTAGTCTTCATAATAACAGGAGGTAATACTAGTCTTCATATTAACAGGAGGTAATACTAGTCTTCATAATAACAGGAGGTAATACTAGTCTTCATAATAACAGGAGGAGGTAATACTAGTCTTCATAATAACAGGAGGTAATACTAGTCTTCATAATAACAGGAGGTAATACTAGTCTTCATAATAACAGGAGGTAATACTAGTCTTCATATTAACAGGAGGTAATACTAGTCTTCATAATAACAGGAGGAGGTAATACTAGTCTTCATAATAACAGGAGGTAATACTAGTCTTCATAATAACAGGAGGTAATACTAGTCTTCATAATAACAGGAGGTAATACTAGTCTTCATAATAACAGGAGGTAATACTAGTCTTCATAATAACAGGAGGAGGTAATACTAGTCTTCATAATAACAGGGAGGTAATACTAGTCTTCATAATAACAGGAGGTAATACTAGTCTTCATAATAACAGGAGGTAATACTAGTCTTCATAATAACAGGAGGAGTAATACTAGTCTTCATAATAACAGGAGGTAATACTAGTCTTCATAATAACAGGAGGTAATACTAGTCTTCATAATAACAGGAGGAGGTAATACTAGTCTTCATAATAACAGGAGGTAATACTAGTCTTCATAATAACAGGAGGTAATACTAGTCTTCATAATAACAGGAGGTAATACTAGTCTTCATAATAACAGGAGGTAATACTAGTCTTCATAATAACAGGAGGTAATACTAGTCTTCATAATAACAGGAGGAGGTAATACTAGTCTTCATAATAACAGGAGGTAATACTAGTCTTCATAATAACAGGAGGTAATACTAGTCTTCATAATAACAGGAGGTAATACTAGTCTTCATAATAACAGGAGGTAATACTAGTCTTCATAATAACAGGAGGTAATACTAGTCTTCATAATAACAGGAGGTAATACTAGTCTTCATAATAACAGGAGGTAATACTAGTCTTCATAATAACAGGAGGTAATACTAGTCTTCATAATAACAGGAGGTAATACTAGTCTTCATAATAACAGGAGGAGGTAATACTAGTCTTCATAATAACAGGAGGTAATACTAGTCTTCATAATAACAGGAGGAGGTAATACTAGTCTTCATAATAACAGGAGGTAATACTAGTCTTCATAATAACAGGAGGTAATACTAGTCTTCTTAACAGGAGGTAATACTAGTCTTCATAATAACAGGAGGTAATACTAGTCTTCATAATAACAGGAGGAGAGTAATACTAGTCTTCATAATAACAGGAGGTAATACTAGTCTTCATAATAACAGGAGGGAGGAGGTAATACTAGTCTTCATAATAACAGGAGGTAATACTAGTCTTCATAATAACAGGAGGAGGTAATACTAGTCTTCATAATAACAGGAGGTAATACTAGTCTTCATAATAACAGGAGGTAATACTAGTCTTCATAATAACAGGAGGAGGTAATACTAGTCTTCATAATAACAGGAGGTAATACTAGTCTTCATAATAACAGGAGGAGGTAATACTAGTCTTCATAATAACAGGAGGTAATACTAGTCTTCATAATAACAGGAGGAGGTAATACTAGTCTTCATAATAACAGGAGGAGGTAATACTAGTCTTCATAATAACAGGAGGTAATACTAGTCTTCATAATAACAGGAGGTAATACTAGTCTTCATAATAACAGGAGGTAATACTAGTCTTCATAATAACAGGAGGTAATACTAGTCTTCATAATAACAGGAGGAGGTAATACTAGTCTTCATAATAACAGGAGGAGGTAATACTAGTCTTCATAATAACAGGAGGTAATACTAGTCTTCATAATAACAGGAGGTAATACTAGTCTTCATAATAACAGGAGGTAATACTAGTCTTCATAATAACAGGAATACTAGTCTTCATAATAACAGGAGGTAATACTAGTCTTCATAATAACAGGAGGTAATACTAGTCTTCATAATAACAGGAGGTAATACTAGTCTTCATAATAACAGGAGGAGGTAATACTAGTCTTCATAATAACAGGAGGTAATACTAGTCTTCATAATAACAGGAGGTAATACTAGTCTTCATAATAACAGGAGGTAATACTAGTCTTCATAATAACAGGAGGTAATACTAGTCTTCATAATAACAGGAGGTAATACTAGTCTTCATAATAACAGGAGGTAATACTAGTCTTCATAATAACAGGAGGTAATACTAGTCTTCATAATAACAGGAGGTAATACTAGTCTTCATAATAACAGGAGGTAATACTAGTCTTCATAATAACAGGAGGTAATACTAGTCTTCATAATAACAGGAGGTAATACTAGTCTTCATAATAACAGGAGGTAATACTAGTCTTCATAATAACAGGAGGAGGTAATACTAGTCTTCATAATAACAGGAGGTAATACTAGTCTTCATAATAACAGGAGGTAATACTAGTCTTCATAATAACAGGAGGAGGTAATACTAGTCTTCATAATAACAGGAGGTAATACTAGTCTTCATAATAACAGGAGGTAATACTAGTCTTCATAATAACAGGAGGTAATACTAGTCTTCATAATAACAGGAGGAGGTAATACTAGTCTTCATAATAACAGGAGGTAATACTAGTCTTCATAATAACAGGAGGTAATACTAGTCTTCATAATAATACTAGTCTTCATAATAACAGGAGTAATACTAGTCTTCAGGTAATACTAGTCTTCATAATAACAGGAGGTAATACTAGTCTTCATAATAACAGGAGGTAATACTAGTCTTCATAATAACAGGAGGTAATACTAGAGGAGGTAATACTAGTCTTCATAATAACAGGAGGTAATACTAGTCTTCATAATAACAGGAGGTAATACTAGTCTTCATAATAACAGGAGGTAATACTAGTCTTCATAATAACAGGAGGTAATACTAGTCTTCATAATAACAGGAGGTAATACTAGTCTTCATAATAACAGGAGGTAATACTAGTCTTCATAATAACAGGAGGTAATACTAGTCTTCATAATAACAGGAGGAGGTAATACTAGTCTTCATAATAACAGGAGGTAATACTAGTCTTCATAATAACAGGAGGAGGTAATACTAGTCTTCATAATAACAGGAGGTAATACTAGTCTTCATAATAACAGGAGGTAATACTAGTCTTCATAATAACAGGAGGTAATACAAGTCTTCATAATAACAGGAGTATTCACTACTATAAAACACATACATTAAGACAAAGTCTAAAATGTAATTTCCGTCTTCCCCCCAGCTCCCTTCTCCACCTTCCACTCTCTCCCCACCTCCCTTCTCCACCCCATCTCTCTCCCCACCTCCCTTCTCCACCCACCTCCCTTCTCCACCTTCCTCTCTCTCCCCACCTCCCTTCTCCACCCCTCCCTCTCTCCCCACCTCCCTTCTTCACCCCATCTCTCTCCGCACCTCCCTTCTCCACCTTCCTCTCTCCCCACCTCCCTTCTCCACCTTCCTCTCTCTCTCCACCTCCCTTTTCCACCCCTCTCTCTCCCCACCTCTCTTCTCCACCCCACTCTCTCCCCACCTCCCTTCTCCACCCCACTCTCTCTCCCCACCTCCCTTCCCCACCCCACTCTCTCTCCCCACCCACATTCCCCACCTTCCTTCTCCACCCCACTCTCTCCCCACCTCCCTTCTCCACCCCACTCTCTCCCCACCTCCCTTCTCCACCCCACTCTCTCCCCACCTCCCTTCCCCACCCCACTCTCTCTCCCCACCCACATTCCCCACCTCCCTTCCACACCCCACTCTCTCTCCCCACCTCCCTTCCCCACCCCACTCTCTCTCCCCACCCACATTCCCCACCTCCCTTCTCCACCCCACTCTCTCCCCACCTCCCTTCTCCACCCCACTCTCTCTCCCCACCTCCCTTCCCCACCCCACTCTCTCTCCCCACCCACATTCCCCACCTCCCTTCCACACCCCACTCTCTCTCCCCACCTCCCTTCTCCATCCCACTCTCTCTCCCCACCCACATTCCCCACCTTCCTTCTCCACCCCACTCTCTCCCCACCTCCCTTCTCCACCCCACTCTCTCCCCACCTCCCTTCTCCACCCCACTCTCTCTCCCCACCTCCCTTCCCCACCCCACTCTCTCTCCCCACCCACATTCCCCACCTCCCTTCCACACCCCACTCTCTCTCCCCACCTCCCTTCCCCACCCCACTCTCTCTCCCCACCCACATTCCCCACCTTCCTTCTCCACCCCACTCTCTCTCCCCACCTCCCTTCTCCACCCCACTCTCTCTCCCCACCCAACTGTCTTTCCTGTTGGTTAGAAGCAGCTCCGTGTGACAGACAGTGATATCTCAGCAATCTTTCCCTATCACGTCTGCTGCTGCTGCTGTCTCTGACTGTCTGTCTGTCCTGATGCAGCGTTGCAGATCAGCACTGTTATGAATTGAGAGGTCTATTAGTATGATGAAGACCTTTAATGCTCTGATATGGACTGATCTAGCCTGGTCGCAGAACTGTTTGTACAATGACCAAAGGAGATTGCTAGACAGCACGAACAGATCTGGGACCAGGCTACGAGCGATCTGCTTGACAGAATTAATTAACACTGAACAAAGACAGCAAATAGAGACAGAGAGAGAGAGACAGAGACAGAGACAGAGATAGAGACAGAGACAGAGAGACAGAGAGAGAGAGAGACAGATACAGAGACAGAGAGAGAGAGAGAGATAGAGACAGGGACAGAGAGAGAGAGACAGAGAGAGAGAGAGAGAGAGAGAGAGAGAGAGAGAAAGAGAGAGTGAGAGTCACTGTGCTGTAAAGATGGGGTCCTTCAATTTATAGTCAGTTTTAACCAATAAAATCTTAAGAGTCTTATTAAAAGATTAAGATGGTCAAAAGAACACAGGCACTGGACAGAGGAACTCAACATTAACAGTGAAGAGGCGACTCCGGGTTGCTGGCCTTCTAGGCAGAGTTCCTCTGTCCCGTGTCTGTGTTCTTTTGCCCATCTTAATCTTTTGTTTTTATTGGCCAGTCTGAGATATGGCTTTTTCTCTGCAACTCTGCCGAGAAGGCCAGCATCCCAGAGTCGCCTCTTCACTGTTGACGTTGAGACTGGTGTTTTGCGGGTACAATTTAATGAAGCTGCCAGTTGAGGACTTGTGAGGCGTCTGTTTCTTAAACTAGACACTCTAATGTACTTGTCCTCTTGCTTAGTTGTGCACCGGGGCCTCCCACTCCTCTTTCTATTCTGGTTAGAGAAAGTTTTCTCTGTTCTGTGAAGGGAGTAGTACACATCGTTGTATGAGATCTTCAGTATCCTGGCAATTTCTCGCATGGAATAGCCTTCATTTCTCAGAACAAGAATAGATGGACGAGTGCACTGGGAGTCGGGAAGCAATTTCAGGGAGTGCATAATTGAATAAACAAATGAACCAAACAAGAAACACGAACAACGCACAGACAGGAAACAGAAACAGAAGCAATAACCCCTGGGGAAGGAACCAAATGGAGTGACTTATATAGGAAAGGTAATCAGGGAAGTGATGGAGTCCAGGTGAGTCTGACAGGTGCGCGTCTGATGAGTCTGATGACGAGTCTGATGACGCGAAGGTGTGCGTAACGATGGTGACAGGTGTGCGTCCTAACGAGCAGCCTGGCAACCTGGAGGCCGGAGAGGGAGCTCACGTGACATGACTGACGAGTTTCAGAAGAAAGCTCTTTGTTTTTGGCCATTTTGAGCCTTTAATCGAACCCACTGATGCATCAGATACTCAACTGGTCTAAAGAAGGCCAGTTTGATTGCTTCTTTAATCAGAACAAGAGTTTTCAGCTGTGCTAACATAATTGCAAAAGGGTTTTCTAATGATCAATTAGCCTTTTACAATAAACTTGGATTAGCTAACACAACGTGCCATTGGAACACAGGAGTGATGGTTGCTGATAATGGGCCTCTGTACGCCAATGTAGATATTCCAATAAAAATCAGCCGTTTCCAGCTACAATAGTCATTTACAACATTAACAATGTCGACACTGTATTTCTGATCAATTTGATGTTATTTTAATGGACGAAAAATGTGCTTTTCTTTCAAAAACAAGGACATTTCTACGTGACCCAACACATTTGAACGGTAGTGTACATTACATTACATATACTACATTACATTATATATACTACATTACATTATATACACTACATTACATTACATACACTGCATTACATACACTACATTACATTATAAACACTACATTACATTATATACACTACATTACATTATATACACTACATTACATTATATACACGACATTACATTACATACACTTCATTACATTATATACACTACATTACATACACTACATTACATTATATACACTACGTTATATACACTACATTACATTACATACACTACATTACATTATATACACTACGTTATATACACTACATTACATTATATACACTACATTATATACACTACATTACATTACATACACTACATTACATTATATTCACTACATTACATACAATACATTACATTACATACACTACATTACATTATATACACTACATTACATACAGTACATTACATTATATACACTACATTACATACAATACATTACATTACATACACTACGTTACATTACATACACTACATTACATACACTACATTACATTATATACACTACATTACATTATATACAGTACATTACACTACATTACATTATATACACTACATTACATACAATACATTACAAACACGACATTACATTACATTACATACACTACATTACATTATATACACTACATTACATTATATACACTACATTACATTATATACACTACGTTACATTATATACATTACATACACTACATTACATACACTACATTACATACAGTAAAGTACATTATATACACTACATTACATTATATACACTACATTACATTAATACACTACATTGCATTATATACACTACATTACATTATATACACTACATTACATTATATACACTACATTAAATTACATACAGTACAGTACATTACATACACTACATTACATTATATACACTACATTACATTATATACAATACATTACATTATATACACTACATTACATACAATACATTACAAACACGACATTACATTACATTACATACACTACATTACATTATATACACTTCATTACATTATATACACTACACTACATACAATACATTACATTATATACAATACATTAAATTATATACACTACATTACATTATATACAATACATTACATTATATACACTACATTAAATTATATACACTACATTACATTATATACACTACATTACATTATATACACTACATTACACTATATACAGTACATTACATTATATACAGTACATTACATTATATACAATACATTAGATTATATACACTACATTACATTACATACATTACATTACATATAATACATTACATTATATACAATACATTACATTACATACAATACATTACATTATATACACTACATTACATTATATACAATACATTACATACACTACACTACATTACATTATATATACTACATTACATTACATACACTACATTACATTATATACACTACATTACATTATATACAGTACATTACACTACATTACATTATATACACTACATTACATACAATACATTACAAACACGACATTACATTACATTACATACACTACATTACATTATATACACTACATTACATTATATACACTACGTTACATTATATACATTACATACACTACATTACATACACTACATTACATACAGTAAAGTACATTATATACACTACATTACATTATATACACTACATTACATTAATACACTACATTGCATTATATACACTACATTACATTATATACACTACATTACATTATATACACTACATTAAATTACATACAGTACAGTACATTACATACACTACATTACATTATATACACTACATTACATTATATACAATACATTACATTATATACACTACATTACATACAATACATTACAAACACGACATTACATTACATTACATACACTACATTACATTATATACACTTCATTACATTATATACACTACACTACATACAATACATTACATTATATACAATACATTAAATTATATACACTACATTACATTATATACAATACATTACATTATATACACTACATTAAATTATATACACTACATTACATTATATACACTACATTACATTATATACACTACATTACACTATATACAGTACATTACATTATATACAGTACATTACATTATATACAATACATTAGATTATATACACTACATTACATTACATACATTACATTACATATAATACATTACATTATATACAATACATTACATTACATACAATACATTACATTATATACACTACATTACATTATATACAATACATTACATACACTACACTACATTACATTATATATACTACATTACATTACATACACTACATTACATTATATACACTACATTACATACAATACATTACATTACATTATATACACTACATTACAATACATACACTATATTACATTATATACACTACATTACATTACATACAGTACATTATATACACTACATTACATTATATACACTACATTACATTATATACACTACATTACATTATATACACTACATTAAATTACATACAGTACAGTACATTACATACACTACATTACATTACATACACTACATTACATTATATACAATACATTACATTATATACACTACATTACATACAATACATTACAAACACGACATTACATTACATTACATACACTACATTACATTATATACACTACATTACATTATATACACTACACTACATACAATACATTACATTATATACACTACATTAAATTATATACACTACATTACATTATATACAATACATTACATTATATACACTACATTAAATTATATACACTACATTACATTATATACACTACATTACATTATATACACTACATTACACTATATACAGTACATTACATTATATACAGTACATTACATTATATACAATACATTAGATTATATACACTACATTACATTACATACATTACATTACATATAATACATTACATTATATACAATACATTACATTACATACAATACATTACATTATATACACTACATTACATTATATACAATACATTACATACACTACACTACATTACATTATATATACTACATTACATTACATACACTACATTACATTATATACACTACATTACATTATATACACTCCATTACATTATATACAATACATTACATACACTACATTACAATACATTACATTATATTACATTACATACACTACATTACATTATATACACTACATTACATTACATACACTACATTACATTACATACAATACATTACATTACATACACTACATTACATTATATACACTACATTACATACACTACATTATATGGGGTGGCAGGGTAGCCTAGTGGTTAGAGCATTGGACTCATAACAGCAAGGTTGCAAGTTCAAATCCCCGAGCTGACAAGGTACAAAATCTGTCGTTCCTAGGATGTCATTGAAATTAAGAATTTGTTCTTAACTGACTTGCCATGTAAAATAAAATAAAATAAATATATACACTACATTACATACATTACATTATATACACTACATTACATATATTATATACACTACATTACATATATTATATACACTACATTACATTATATACACTACATTACATTACATACACTACATTACATATATTATATACACTATATTAAATTACATACACTACATTACATTATATACAATACATTACATTACATACAATACATTACATTATATACACTACATTACATATATTATATACACTACATTACATTATACACACTACATTACATACATTACATTATATACACTACATTACATATATTATATACACTACATTACATTATATACACTACATTACATTACATACACTACATTACATATATTATATAGACTACATTACATTATATACACTACATTACATACATTACATTATATACACTACATTACATTACATACACTACATTACATTATATACACTACAATACATTATATACACTACATTACATTATATACACTACAATACATTATATACACTACATTACATTATATTCACTACATTACATTACATACACTACATTACATTATATACACTACATTACATACACTACATTACATATATTATATACACTACATTACATTATATACACTACATTACATACATTACATTATATACACTACATTACATTACATACACTACATTACATTATATACACTACAATACATTATATACACTACATTACATTACATACACTACATTACATTATATACAATACATTACATTACATTACATACAATACATTACATTATATACACTACATTACATATATTATATACACTACATTACATTATATACAATACATTACATTATATACACTACATTACATTACATACAATACATTACATTATATACACTACATTACATATATTATATACACTACATTACATTATATACACTACATTACATTACATACACTACATTACATATATTATATACACTACATTACATTATATACACTACATTACATACATTACATTATATACACTACATTACATTACATACACTATATTACATTACATACACTACATTACATTATATACAATACATTACATTATATACACTACATTACATTACATACAATACATTACATTATATACACTACATTACATATATTATATACACTACATTACATTATATACACTACATTACATTACATACACTACATTACATATATTATATACACTACATTACATTATAAACACTACATTACATACATTACATTATATACACTACATTACATACACTACATTACATACACTACATTACATATATTATATACACTACATTACATTATATACACTACATTACATTATATACACTACATTACATTACATACACTACATTACATATATTATATACACTACATTACATTATATACACTACATTACATTACATACACTATATTACATTACATACACTACATTACATTATATACAATACATTACATTATATACACTACATTACATTACATACAATACATTACATTATATACACTACATTACATATATTATATACACTACATTACATTATATACACTACATTACATACATTACATTATATACACTACATTACATTACATACACTACATTACATTATATACACTACAATACATTATATACACTACATTACATTATATACACTACATTACATTACATACAATACATTACATTATATACACTACATTACATATATTATATACACTACATTACATTATATACACTACATTACAGACATTACATTATATACACTACATTACATTACATACACTACATTACATTATATACACTACAATACATTATATACACTACATTATATTATATACACTACATTACATTATATACACTACAATACATTATATACACTACATTACATTATATACACTACAATACATTATATACACTACATTACATTATATTCACTACATTACATTACATACACTACATTACATTATATACACTACGTTACATACACTACATTACATACACTACATGACATATATTATATACACTATATTACATTATATACACTACATTACATACATTACATTATATACAATACATTACATTACATACACTACATTACATTATATACACTACAATACATTATATACACTACATTACATTATATTCACTACATTACATTACATACACAGTCTCTACCATTATAATATACATTTATAATGTCCATCCCCTGCAGGTATGGCCTGTCACATCTCACATTTGTAAACAAGACATGCATAAACAATGCTTGATTATATTAAAGTAATTACTGTAGAATATCTAGCTACCGTAAATTACTATATATATTCAAGCTGTTACTGTAGAATGTGTAGTTACTGTAAATTACTATATATATATATTCATGTTGTTACTGTAGGATATGTAGTTTCTCTAAATTACTATATATATATATTCATGTTGTTACTGTAGAATATGTAGTTACTCTAAATTACTATATATATATTCATGTTGTTACTGTAGGATATGTAGTTACTGTAAATTACTCTCTCGCATTGTATAAAATCCTCTGAGCACAGTATTCCTATCCAGCTCGAAGGACCGTGAAAAAGTGCATGTTTTTAAATACTCTAGTCTGAACTGCAAAGATGATAATGAACCACATTCTTTTTTTTTGTAAGTTTTATCTCTGAATTTGTTTTTTTTATCTTCAAATCACGGTATTTTCAATATAAGCTTTAGTGGATGTGGTTGATTTTGTGGTCTTAAACCGTATTTGTGGATATTCGGACGAGACTGAGACAACCCGGCTCAATTTGGGTCCAGAAGCAAAACCAGTGGATCTCTGATCTAATATATATAAGCCGTGCACTTCAAGAAGCCTTGGTGACTGTAGAATATGTAGTTACTGTAAATTACTATATATATATTCATGTTGTTACTGTAGAATATGTACAGTAGTTACTGTAAATTACTATATATATATTAATGTTGTTACTGTAGAATATGTATAGCAGTTACTGTAAATTACTCTATATATTAATGTTGTTATTGTAGAATATGTACAGTAGTTACTGTAATTAGTTGAAATAATAGACAAATTGCAGTAATAAATAGCATAGTCAACATCTTTGGAATCACAATATTTATCATATCCAGGTTCATACAAATACATGCTCAATAATAATTTGAATATTAACAACAATAACAAAGCTACAAGACTCAGGTCTTTTGTTTAACGCCCCTTTTACACACATGACAGAATAATGCTTTAAAGGCCCAGTGCAGTCAAAAATGTGATTTTTCCGTGTGTTTTATATATAATTTACGCACTAGTGAGGTTTGAACAATACTGTAATGCCCTTTTAGCGTAAGAGCTGTTTGAAGAGACCGCATCAAATATCTGACTGTTTTTGGATGGACTTTTGGCCTGCCTGGTGACATCACCAGGCGGTAAATGAGTGAATAGACCAATAAAAAAGAGAGTTCCAAACCTCTCTGCCAATAACAGCTAGTTTTCAGTTTTCCCCTCCCCACTCAGACCACTCCCAGACAATCCTAGCAAAATTCTTACTTGAGAAATTGCTCTTTGCTAAGGAGCAAGTTTTCTTTCATTTTGTACCTTTTTGATTGAAAAGAATCCCAGTAAGGTACTTATCAAAAATGATTTAATCAGATCTTTAACTCATGCATTACATCCCAAATGGCACCCTATTCTCTATATAGTGCATTACTTTTGACCAGAGCCCTATGGGCCCTATGAGCCCTAATTCAAAAGTAATGCACTTATGGGCCTCAATCAAAAGTAGTGCCCCTATATAGAGAATAGTGTATCATTTGAATATCAGCCATGGAAACCCACAGCTGACTAGTCAGTACGTAAGAGAAAAGTACAAGTCATATAATCATGTTGGCTCATAAAGAGCAGCAACGGCGCTCTACAGCCAGACATTTTTCCCAGGGACATTAGCGGTGAGCGTGTTCATGGTAAAACTTTGAAAATGTCCGCGGAAAATTACCTTTTTTTTTTTTTACAATCTGTTATAGTATGCGGCGCTACAACACTCCTTGAATCGCGGCCAACGTACAGTATGTAATTATACTGATAGAAAAGGATAAATCAGAGCATTAAATCAATTAAACTACTAATTCTGACAATAATTATCAAGAACACACAACATTATATATATATATATATATATACATATATATATTTTAACACAACAATCAAAAACATGTACAGTATTTACAAAGACATTAAAAAGGATTCTGACGGTCACATCACAACAGGAAGAGAAAACTGTTCCAAACCCTCAAGCCCTTATTCACTATGTAACAAAAAAAAAAACAGAAAGGAGGATAGAGAGTCAAAGTAACTCGCCAATGTCTGGTCCTTCACCCATAGCGCTGTGTCCCCCCCCCCCCAAGCCCCACCTCACCCCCTCCAACCGAGAGGAAGTCACATTCAGGAAACTATCTCCTGAGACGGGAGGAAACAGGAAGAACGGGTCCATTGAGCCCTGCCCCAAAACATCTATTGACGTCTGCCCATTTAATAATATGTACAACACATTAGTAATATCTGTAATAAACACACAACACAGCATCCCTGTGTGTGGCTCAGCGGCTCCGAGCTTGCAATACCTAAGGTCATGGGTTTGATTCCCGCCGGGGCCGCCAGTACGTAAAACGTATTCGCGCTTCCCACGCTTTGGAGAAAAGCGTCTGGTTAGTGGAATATAAAAACTCGCAAAAACAAACACAGGCAAAAGGACGATGGATCCCTGTTCAGAAATAATCCTCAGGACACTATTATATATATATATAATCTTCTCTTTGTTAGCTCCTGCATGTATTCAGTCACATCTTTACGAACCACCAACACAAAACATTACCATTTCACACTCGATCACAGGAAAGAACAGTGTCGAGGGAAAGCTTTCAGTACAGTCATGTAGACTTTGAAATGAGCCCCCCCCCCACCCTTCATGTGGACGATGAAATGAGCTCCCCCCTTCATGTAGGAGTTGAAATTAGCTTTTCCCTTCATGTAGATGTTGAAATTAGCTTTTCCCTTCATGTAGATGTTGAAATGAGCTTTTCCCTTCATGTAGATGTTGAAATGAGCTTTTGACTTCACGTAGACGTTGAAATGGGCTCCACCCCTTCATTTGCTGTACCTGATATAGTGCTGTACCTGACACAGAGGGAGACATTATCACATGCTCTATAATATCCCCACATGGACTCTTCACAGTCCTTGTTTTCCGTCGCAGCACAAAATGTGTCTAACGGACGTGTGATGTTATTTTCTTATTGTACTGCAGTTTCGTGGGACTGTAGAGGTAAATACATTACAACAACAGAAGAGAAGAGGGGATGAGAGGAGGAGGGGGAAGGGAGGAGAAGGGGGAGAGTAGGAGAGGAAAGGAGAAGGGGGAGGGGAGGAGAAGGGGGAGAGTAGGAGAGGATAGGAGAAGGGGAGGGGAGGAGTAGGGGGAGAGTAGGAGAGGAAAGGAGAAGGGGGAAGGGAGGAGAAGGGGGAGGGAGGAGATAGAAGGGGGAGGGGAGGAGAAGAGAAGAGGGAGAGGAGGAAAGGAGAATGGGGAGAGTAGGAGAGGAAAGGAGAAGGGGGAAGGGAGGAGAAGGGGGAGAGTAGGAGAGGAAAGGAGAAGGGGGATGGGAGGAGAAGGGGGAGAGTAGGAGAGGAAAGGAGAAGGGGGAGGGGAGGAGAAGGGGGAGAGTAGGAGAGGATAGGAGAAGGGGGAGGGGGGGAGAATGGGGAGAGTAGGAGAGGATAGGAGAAGGGGGAGGGGAGGAGAAGGGGGAGAGTAGGAGAGGAAAGGAGAAGGGGGAGGGAGGAGGTGAGAAGAGAAGAGGGAGAGGAGAAGGCGGAGAGCAGAGGAGAAGGGGGAGAGGGGAGAGGAGGGGAGAGGGAAGGAGAAGAGGAGGGGAGAGGAGAAGAGGATGAGAGGAGAAGGGGGAGAGGAGGGGAGAGGAGAAGGGGGAGAGGAGGGAAGTGGAGAGAAGAAGGGGGAGAGGAGGGGAGGGGAGAAGAGAAGGGGGAGTGGAGAAGGGGGAGAGGAGGGGAGAAGGGGGAGAGGAGGGGAGAAGGGGGGAGAGGAGAAGGGGGGAGGGGAGAAGGGGGAGAGGAGGGGAGAAGGGGGAGGGGGGGAGGAGAGAAGGGGGAGATGAGGGGAGAGGAGAAGGGGGAGGGGAGAGGAGAAGGGGGGAGGGGGAGGGGAGAAGGGGGAGGGGAGAAGGGGGAGGAGAGAGGAGAGGAGAGGGAGAAGGTGAGAGGAGGGGAGGAGAGAGGAGAAGGGGGAGGAGAGAGGAGAAGAGAAGGGGAGAGGAGGGGAGAGGAGAGGAGAAGGGGGAGGAGAGAGGAGAAGGGGGGGAGGGGGAGAGGAGGGGGGAGAGGAGAGGAGAAGGGGGAGGGAGAGAGGGAAGGGGGAGAGGGAAGGGAGAGGAGAGGAGAAGGGGGAGGAGAGAGGAGAAGGGGAGAGGAGGGGGAGAGGAGAGGAGAAGGGGTAGAGGAGAGGAGAGGAGAGGAGAAGAGAAGGGGGAGAGGAGAGGAGAAGGGGGAGGGGGAGAGGAGAAGGGGGAGGGAGGGAGAGAAGGGGGAGGAGAGAGGAGAAGGGGGAGAGGGAGGGGAGAGGAGAGGGGAAGGGGGAGGGAGAGGAGAAGGGGGAGGAGGGGAGGGGGAGAGGAGAGGAGAAGGGGTAGAGGAGAGGAGAGGAGAGGAGAAGAGAAGGGGAGAGGAGAGGAGAAGGGGGAGGCGAGGGGAGAGGAGAAGGGGGAGGGAGGAGAGAAGGGGGAGGAGAGAAATAGCAGGTGATTTCTACTCCATGTCCCCCACAAGGCCAGTAAAGGCAACATCGAAGCCATAGCAGGTTTCTTTGAATAATACAGTAGATTTAAAGGTAACATCTCTTAGCCATGTTGAAGATGAGCAGATTAAAAGAGAGGGCTAATAATGGACTGTGGGCAGTAGACACACACACACAGACACAGTACAATGATATTAGACACACAACACATCAACACTAGCCCACATATCACACAGTAGGAGAAAAAAAAACTGTATTTCAACTGTTCAACTGTGACATATTTCCAGGGAAGTTGATATCTTACTGTTAAAATGTCCTTCCACACCTTTAAGACCCTATGCAGGTATTGCGAATACATGTTCAGGGGAAATTGTAACGCTCCAAAAATAGATGTCTTTTAAGAGCTGAGACGAAGGGAACCACAGCAGGGTTTATATGTTCCCACGGCCCCATGTAAACCACAGACTAAAGGACGGAATGGAAGAGAGGACAATGGAAGACATCAAAAAGCCTTTCATTTCTATACACCCCCCCCCTCTCTCTCAGAATAAGTCAGTCCAGGGTTCAAAGGTCAATCTCAATCTGGACACTGGAGACCTTCACTGGACAAGGAAAAGGACCAACAGTACCACTCCAAGCCAGTAGGAGCACTGTCACGGATGTAGAGGATATTGTCAATGTCAAACTCGTACAGCCGGTCCATTGGGGGCGGTCAGGGGTACTTGGGATCCACAGTCGTAGTCTCGGTCAGCCATGTGGTGCCTGGCGATCGGCCTGCTGTGGTGAGGGTAATCCCGTCTGTCCACCTGTCTGTCCCGGAAACTAGCGATGTAACTCTAAGGAGGGAAGGGGAGGGAGAAGGAGAGGGTAGAGAGAGAGAGAGTGAACGATTACTCCAGATGTCCAGAGACACAAGACACAGACAGTGATGAAGATTATTCTGCTGTGACAATATAGGTCAAATTAAGATCCTACATCTGTAGTGAGACAGACATAGACGTGGTTGTGTCCAAAAAGGTACCGTATTTTCTATATACTGTTGACCAGGTCCCATAGTAGTGCACTACTGTTGACTAGGACCCAAAGTAGTGCACTACTGTTGACTAGGACCCATAGTAGGGCACTACTGTTAACCAGGACCCATAGTAGTGCACTACTGTTGACCAGGACCCATAGTAGTGCACTACTGTTGACTAGGACCCATAGTAGTGCACTACTGTTGACCAGGTCCCATAGTAGTGCACTACTGTTGACTAGGACCCATAGTAGTGCACTACTGTTGACTAGGACCCAAAGTAGTGCACTACTGTTGACCAGGACCCATAGTAGTGCACTACTGTTGACCAGGACCCAAAGTAGTGCACTACTGTTGACCAGGACCCATAGTAGGGCACTACTGTTAACCAGGACCCATAGTAGTGCACTACTGTTGACCAGGTCCCATAGTAGTGCACTACTGTTGACTAGGACCCAAAGTAGTGCACTACTGTTGACCAGGACCCATAGTAGTGCACTACTGTTGACCAGGACCCATAGTAGTGCACTACTGTTGAATCTCCACAGTAAAATCGTTTTTATTTTAGTTGTCCATTAGTAGGGGGGTACTAATGGCCAAGGGATATGTGAGATATGTTAATTAAGAGGGTGTAATAGAATACAATACAATATAAAATTACTCATTACTCATTATACATTTTATGTTTATAAAAAAAGAATAATCCACTTTGACATGATGAGGAATTTTGTGTAAATTGTTGAAATCCTTGTTGTTAATCCTTCTTTGTAACACAATAAAATGTAAATAAATCCAAGGGGTCTGAGACACTGTACACAGTTCCACTGCTTTGATTGGTCTAACGTTTTGATTGGTCTAACGTTTTGATTGGTCTAACGTTTTGGTTGGTCTAACGTTTTGATTGGTCTAACGTTTTGGTTGGTCTAACGTTTTGGTTGGTCTAACGTTTTGGTTGGTCTAACGTTTTGGTTGGTCGCACGTTTTGGTTGGTCTAACGTTTTGGTTGGTCTAACGTTTTGATTGGTCTAACGTTTTGGTTGGTCTAACGTTTTGGTTGGTCTAACGTTTTGGTTGGTCTAACGTTTTGGTTGGTCGCACGTTTTGGTTGGTCTAACGTTTTGATTTGGTCTAACGTTTTGATTGGTCTAACGTTTTGATTGGTCTAACGTTTTGATTGGTCGCACGTTTTGGTTGGTCTAACGTTTTGGTTGGTCTAACGTTTTGGTTGGTCTAACGTTTTGGTTGGTCTAACGTTTTGGTTGGTCGCACGTTTTGGTTGGTCGCACGTTTTGGTTGGTCTAACGTTTTGGTTGGTCTCACGTTTTGGTTGGTCTAACGTTTTGGTTGGTCTAACGTTTTAATTGGTCGCACGTTTTGGTTGGTCGCACGTTTTGATTGGTCTAACGTTTTGATTGGTCGCACGTTTTGATTGGTCGTACGTTTTGATTGGTCGCACGTTTTGATTGGTCGTACGTTTTGATTGGTCGTACGTTTTGATTGGTTGTATGCGTTTTGGTTGGTCGCGACGTTTTGATTGGTCATGACGTTTTGATTGGTCGTACGTTTTGATTGGTCTATACGTTTTGATTGGTCTAATGCGTTTTGATTGGTCGCACGCGTTTTGGTTGGTCAAATGCGTTTTGGTTGGTCTAACGTTTTGGTTGGTCTAACGTTTTGGTTGGTCTAACGTTTTGGTTGGTCTAACGTTTTGGTTGGTCGCACGTTTTGGTTGGTCGCACGTTTTGATTAGTCGCACGTTTTGATTGGTCGTACGTTTTGGTTGGTCGCACGTTTTGGTTGGTCGTACGTTTTGGTTGGTCTAACGTTTTGGTTGGTCTAACGTTTTGGTTGGTCTAACGTTTTGGTTGGTCTAACGTTTTGGTTGGTCGCACGTTTTGGTTGGTCTAACGTTTTGGTTGGTCGCACGTTTTGATTGGTCGTACGTTTTGATTGGTCGCACGTTTTGATTGGTCGCACGTTTTGATTGGTCGCACGTTTTGGTTGGTCGCACGTTTTGGTTGGTCTAACGTTTTGGTTGGTCGCACGTTTTGGTTGGTCGCACGTTTTGATTGGTCGCACGTTTTGATTGGTCGCACGTTTTGATTGGTCGCACGTTTTGATTGGTCGCACGTGTTGATTGGTTTAACTGTTGTGTCAATCCAGAAAAGAAAATGAAAGAAAGGAATAGTTACATGTAATTTGTGGTGTGCATAATCATAAACAAAGTCATTGTAGCCTGTCATTTGACTTCCCCGGTGATAACCATGACAACCGGCTGACTTGGCTCTGCTGTACCGCAGCCGACGCCTGCCAGCAGCCTACCCACCGAAGGTTGCACCGTGTCCATTACAATGTAGAAAAACGCAGATCAGCTATCTTTCAATAGTTGTCCATATTACCGGAGCTTCATCTAATTCTTTCTAACCATTTCTATGGCGGATGCCAAAACATTAGAAATAACAATAAACATAGTCCAGGGAGACACACTGACAGAGAAAGAAAGAGGGTCTTACAGGGGACAGCACGTCCCCATCGAAGCGTCGAATGGGGTTTGGTTTCCTGTGGTAGGTGATAGGCTCAGGGAGGAGGGGTTTGTTGGTGGTGGTGGTGGTGGCGGCGGTGGTGGCGGCGGTAGGAGGAGGGTAAGTAGGTGGAGGAGGGCGGTGGTACTGCTGATGCTGGAGCTGCTCCGGCTGCTTCTGCTTTTGTTGCTTCTGTCTCTTCTTCTTCTTCCTCACTTCTTTCTGCATCCTCTCTTCCTTCTGGTGGATCCTCATCAACTGGACCCTCCGCTGCTGTCGACTGAGAACCACTGGAGAGAGAGAGCAGGAGAGGACGAGAGAAAAGAGGGGGAGGGAGAGAGAGCAGGACAGGATGAGAGAAAAGAGGGGGAGGGAGAGAGAGCGGGAGAAGGCGAGAGAAAAGAGGGGGAGGGAGAGAGAGCAGGACAGGATGAGAGAAAAGAGGGGGAGGGAGAGAGAGCAGGAGAGGGTGAGAGAAAAGAGGGGGAGGGAGAGAGAGCAGGACAGGATGAGAGAAAAGAGGGGGAGGGAGAGAGAGCGGGAGAGGATGAGAGAAAAGAGGGGGAGGGAGAGAGAGTAGGACAGGATGAGAGAAAAGAGGGGGAGGGAGAGAGAGCGGGAGAGGATGAGAGAAAAGAGGGGGAGGGAGAGAGAGCAGGAGAGGGTGAGAGAAAAGAGGGGGAGGGAGAGAGAGCAGGACAGGATGAGAGAAAAGAGGGGGAGGGAGAGAGAGCGGGAGAGGATGAGAGAAAAGAGGGGGAGGGAGAGAGAGCGGGAGAGGATGAGAGAAAAGAGGGGGAGGGAGAGAGAGCAGGACAGGATGAGAGAAAAGAGGGGGAGGGAGAGAGAGCGGGAGAGGATGAGAGAAAAGAGGGGGAGGGAGAGAGAGTAGGAGAGGGCGAGAGAACAGAGGGGGAGGGAGAGAGAGTAGGAGAAGGCGAGAGAAAAGAGGGGGAGGGAGAGAGAGCAGGACAGGATGAGAGAAAAGAGGGGGAGGGAGAGAGAGTAGGACAGGATGAGAGAAAAGAGGGGGAGGGAGAGAGAGTAGGACAGGATGAGAGAAAAGAGGGGGAGGGAGAGAGAAGGAGAGGAGAGAACAGAGGGGGAGGGAGAGAGAGCAGGAGAGGAAGAGAGAAAGAGGGGGAGGGAAATAGAGTAAGAGTGGAGAGGGGAGACAGAGGGAGGGAGAGAGCACAGCAGAGGATGAAAAAAAGGAGGGGGAGGAAAATAGAAGAGTAAGAGTGGAGAGGGGTAGACAAAGGGAGGGAAAGAGAGAGACAGTAGGATAGGATAAGAGACAATGAGAAAAAAAACAGCGGGAGAAAGAGCAATAGAGAGCACGAGCCTGCTCCAAACATTGTCATCAAACATGCCCTATTTCAAACAACTACACTCAGAACGGGGATTCCACAAAGATAATCCTAAAATGTGTTAACACACTCCCCTATGCAGGCAGCAGGACTAGTAATACTGTTTCCTGTTCATTACCAGCAGCAGGACGAATAATAATGTTTCCTGTTCATTACCAGCAGCAGGACGAATAATACTGTTTCCTGTTCATTACCAGCAGCAGGACGAATAATACTGTTTCCTGTTCATTACCAGCAGCAGGACGAATAATACTGTTTCCTGTTCATTACCAGCAGCAGGACGAATAATACTGTTTCCTGTTCATTACCAGCAGCAGCAGGACGAATAATACTGTTTCCTGTTCATTACCAGCAGCAGGATGAATAATACTGTTTCCTGTTCATTACCAGCAGCAGGACGAATAATAGTGTTTCCTGTTCATTACCAGCAGCAGGACTAATAATACTGTTTCCTGTTCATTACCAGCAGCAGGACGAATAATACTGTTTCCTGTTCATTACCAGCAGCAGGACGAATAATACTGTTTCCTGTTCATTACCAGCAGCAGGACGAATAATACTGTTTCCTGTTCATTACCAGCAGCAGCAGGACTAGTAAAACTGTTTCCTGTTCATTACCAGCAGCAGGACTAGTAATACTGTTTCCTGTTCATTACCAGCAGCAGGACGAATAATACTGTTTCCTGTTCATTACCAGCAGCAGGACGAATAATACTGTTTCCTGTTCATTACCAGCAGCAGGACGAATAATACTGTTTCCTGTTCATTACCAGCAGCAGGACAAATAATACTGTTTCCTGTTCATTACCAGCAGCAGGACTAGTAATACTGTTTCCTGTTCATTACCAGCAGCAGGACTAGTAATACTGTTTCCTGTTCATTACCAGCAGCAGGACTAATAATACTGTTTCCTGTTCATTACCAGCAGCAGGACGAATAATACTGTTTCCTGTTCATTACCAGCAGCAGGATGAATAATACTGTTTCCTGTTCATTACCAGCAGCAGGACTAGTAATACTGTTTCCTGTTCATTACCAGCAGCAGGACGAATAATACTGTTTCCTGTTCATTACCAGCAGCAGGACGAATAATACTGTTTCCTGTTCATTACCAGCAGCAGGACGAATAATACTGTTTCCTGTTCATTACCAGCAGCAGCAGGACTAATAATACTGTTTCCTGTTCATTACCAGCAGCAGGATGAATAATACTGTTTCCTGTTCATTACCAGCAGCAGGACGAATAATACTGTTTCCTGTTCATTACCAGCAGCAGGACGAATAATACTGTTTCCTGTTCATTACCAGCAGCAGGACTAGTAATACTGTTTCCTGTTCATTACCAGCAGCAGGACTAGTAATACTGTTTCCTGTTCATTACCAGCAGCAGGATGAATAATACTGTTTCCTGTTCATTACCAGCAGCAGGACGAATAATACTGTTTCCTGTTCATTACCAGCAGCAGCAGGACTAGTAATACTGTTTCCTGTTCATTACCAGCAGCAGGACTAGTAATACTGTTTCCTGTTCATTACCAGCAGCAGGACGAATAATACTGTTTCCTGTTCATTACCAGCAGCAGGACTAGTAATACTGTTTCCTGTTCATTACCAGCAGCAGGACGAATAATACTGTTTCCTGTTCATTACCAGCAGCAGGACGAATAATACTGTTTCCTGTTCATTACCAGCAGCAGCAGGACTAATAATACTGTTTCCTGTTCATTACCAGCAGCAGGACTAATAATACTGTTTCCTGTTCATTACCAGCAGCAGGATGAATAATACTGTTTCCTGTTCATTACCAGCAGCAGGACGAATAATACTGTTTCCTGTTCATTACCAGCAGCAGGACTAATAATACTGTTTCCTGTTCATTACCAGCAGCAGGACGAATAATACTGTTTCCTGTTCATTACCAGCAGCAGGACTAGTAATACTGTTTCCTGTTCATTACCAGCAGCAGGACCAATAATACTGTTTCCTGTTCATTACCAGCAGCAGGACTAGTAATACTGTTTCCTGTTCATTACCAGCAGCAGGACTAGTAATACTGTTTCCTGTTCATTACCAGCAGCAGGACTAGTAATACTGTTTCCTGTTCATTACCAGCAGCAGGATGAATAATACTGTTTCCTGTTCATTACCAGCAGCAGGACGAATAATACTGTTTCCTGTTCATTACCAGCAGCAGGACTAATAATACTGTTTCCTGTTCATTACCAGCAGCAGGATGAATAATACTGTTTCCTGTTCATTACCAGCAGCAGGACGAATAATACTGTTTCCTGTTCATTACCAGCAGCAGGACTAATAATACTGTTTCCTGTTCATTACCAGCAGCAGGACTAATAATACTGTTTCCTGTTCATTACCAGCAGCAGGATGAATAATACTGTTTCCTGTTCATTACCAGCAGCAGGATGAATAATACTGTTTCCTGTTCATTACCAGCAGCAGGATGAATAATACTGTTTCCTGTTCATTACCAGCAGCAGGACGAATAATACTGTTTCCTGTTCATTACCAGCAGCAGGACTAGTAATACTGTTTCCTGTTCATTACCAGCAGCAGGACCAATAATACTGTTTCCTGTTCATTACCAGCAGCAGGACTAGTAATACTGTTTCCTGTTCATTACCAGCAGCAGGACGAATAATACTGTTTCCTGTTCATTACCAGCAGCAGGACTAGTAATACTGTTTCCTGTTCATTACCAGCAGCAGGACTAATAATACTGTTTCCTGTTCATTACCAGCAGCAGGATGAATAATACTGTTTCCTGTTCATTACCAGCAGCAGGACGAATAATACTGTTTCCTGTTCATTACCAGCAGCAGCAGGACTAGTAATACTGTTTCCTGTTCATTACCAGCAGCAGGACTAGTAATACTGTTTCCTGTTCATTACCAGCAGCAGGACGAATAATACTGTTTCCTGTTCATTACCAGCAGCAGCAGGACTAATAATACTGTTTCCTGTTCATTACCAGCAGCAGGACTAGTAATACTGTTTCCTGTTCATTACCAGCAGCAGGACTAGTAATACTGTTTCCTGTTCATTACCAGCAGCAGGACGAATAATACTGTTTCCTGTTCATTACCAGCAGCAGGACTAGTAATACTGTTTCCTGTTCATTACCAGCAGCAGGACTAGTAATACTGTTTCCTGTTCATTACCAGCAGCAGGACGAATAATACTGTTTCCTGTTCATTACCAGCAGCAGGACGAATAATACTGTTTCCTGTTCATTACCAGCAGCAGCAGGACTAATAATACTGTTTCCTGTTCATTACCAGCAGCAGGACGAATAATACTGTTTCCTGTTCATTACCAGCAGCAGGACGAATAATACTGTTTCCTGTTCATTACCAGCAGCAGGACGAATAATACTGTTTCCTGTTCATTACCAGCAGCAGCAGGACTAATAATACTGTTTCCTGTTCATTACCAGCAGCAGGACTAATAATACTGTTTCCTGTTCATTACCAGCAGCAGGATGAATAATACTGTTTCCTGTTCATTACCAGCAGCAGGACGAATAATACTGTTTCCTGTTCATTACCAGCAGCAGGACTAATAATACTGTTTCCTGTTCATTACCAGCAGCAGGACGAATAATACTGTTTCCTGTTCATTACCAGCAGCAGGACTAGTAATACTGTTTCCTGTTCATTACCAGCAGCAGGACCAATAATACTGTTTCCTGTTCATTACCAGCAGCAGGACTAGTAATACTGTTTCCTGTTCATTACCAGCAGCAGGACTAGTAATACTGTTTCCTGTTCATTACCAGCAGCAGGACTAGTAATACTGTTTCCTGTTCATTACCAGCAGCAGGATGAATAATACTGTTTCCTGTTCATTACCAGCAGCAGGACGAATAATACTGTTTCCTGTTCATTACCAGCAGCAGGACTAATAATACTGTTTCCTGTTCATTACCAGCAGCAGGATGAATAATACTGTTTCCTGTTCATTACCAGCAGCAGGACGAATAATACTGTTTCCTGTTCATTACCAGCAGCAGGACTAATAATACTGTTTCCTGTTCATTACCAGCAGCAGGACGAATAATACTGTTTCCTGTTCATTACCAGCAGCAGGACTAGTAATACTGTTTCCTGTTCATTACCAGCAGCAGGACCAATAATACTGTTTCCTGTTCATTACCAGCAGCAGGACTAGTAATACTGTTTCCTGTTCATTACCAGCAGCAGGACGAATAATACTGTTTCCTGTTCATTACCAGCAGCAGGACTAGTAATACTGTTTCCTGTTCATTACCAGCAGCAGGACTAGTAATACTGTTTCCTGTTCATTACCAGCAGCAGGATGAATAATACTGTTTCCTGTTCATTACCAGCAGCAGGACGAATAATACTGTTTCCTGTTCATTACCAGCAGCAGCAGGACTAGTAATACTGTTTCCTGTTCATTACCAGCAGCAGGACTAGTAATACTGTTTCCTGTTCATTACCAGCAGCAGGACGAATAATACTGTTTCCTGTTCATTACCAGCAGCAGCAGGACTAATAATACTGTTTCCTGTTCATTACCAGCAGCAGGACTAGTAATACTGTTTCCTGTTCATTACCAGCAGCAGGACTAGTAATACTGTTTCCTGTTCATTACCAGCAGCAGGACGAATAATACTGTTTCCTGTTCATTACCAGCAGCAGGACTAGTAATACTGTTTCCTGTTCATTACCAGCAGCAGGACTAGTAATACTGTTTCCTGTTCATTACCAGCAGCAGGACGAATAATACTGTTTCCTGTTCATTACCAGCAGCAGGACGAATAATACTGTTTCCTGTTCATTACCAGCAGCAGCAGGACTAATAATACTGTTTCCTGTTCATTACCAGCAGCAGGACGAATAATACTGTTTCCTGTTCATTACCAGCAGCAGGATGAATAATACTGTTTCCTGTTCATTACCAGCAGCAGGACTAATAATACTGTTTCCTGTTCATTACCAGCAGCAGGACGAATAATACTGTTCCCTGTTCATTACCAGCAGCAGTAGCAGGATAATTTGTGTCACACCTGGGGACCTCTCTTTTTTTGTGTGCCTAGACAGCATCTGTCAGAGAGGTAGAGGCAACATCTGTTAGCGTATGCACTTAATGGATTTCCCCTCCTGCCCTTCCTCGTCCCTCTCTCTGCATCTCGTTGCTTCTCTCTGTCCCCCACCCTCTCTCTGCATCTCGTTGCTTCTCTCTGCCCCCTACCCTCTCTCTGCATCTCGTTGCTTCTCTCTGCCCCCTACCCTCTCTGCATCTCGTTGCTTCTCTCTGCCCCCTACCCTCTCTCTGCATCTCGTTGCTTCTCTCTGCCCCCCACCCTCTCTCTGCATCTCGTTGCTTCTCTCTGCCCCCCACCCTCTCTCTGCATCTCGTTGCTTCTCTCTGCCCCCTACCCTCTCTGCATCTCGTTGCTTCTCTCTGCCCCCTACCCCTCTCTGCATCTCGTTGCTTCTCTCTGCCCCCTACCCTCTCTCTGCATCTCGTTGCTTCTCTCTGCCCCCTACCCTCTCTGCATCTCGTTGCTTCTCTCTGCCCCCTACCCTCTCTCTGCATCTCGTTGCTTCTCTCTGCCCCCCACCCTCTCTGCATCTCGTTGCTTCTCTCTGCCCCCCTACCCTCTCTCTGCATCTCGTTGCTTCTCTCTGCCCCCTACCCTCTCTCTGCATCTCGTTGCTTCTCTCTGCCCCCTACCCTCTATCTGCATCTCGTTGCTTCTCTCTGCCCCCTACCCTCTCTCTGCATCTCGTTGCTTCTCTCTGCCCCCTACCCTCTATCTGCATCTCGTTGCTTCTCTCTGCCCCCTACCCTCTATCTGCATCTCGTTGCTTCTCTCTGCCCCCTACCCTCTATCTGCATCTCGTTGCTTCTCTCTGCCCCCTACCCTCTCTCTGCATCTCGTTGCTTCTCTCTGCCCCCTACCCTCTATCTGCATCTCGTTGCTTCTCTCTGCCCCCTACCCTCTCTCTGCATCTCGTTGCTTCTCCCTGCCCCCTACCCTCTCTCTGCATCTCGTTGCTTCTCCCTGCCCCCCACCCTCTCTGCATCTCGTTGCTTCTCCCTGCCCCCTACCCTCTCTCTGCATCTCGTTGCTTCTCTCTGCCCCCTACCCTCTCTCTGCATCTCGTTGCTTCTCCCTGCCCCCCACCCTCTCTGCATCTCGTTGCTTCTCCCTGCCCCCTACCCTCTCTCTGCATCTCGTTGCTTCTCTCTGCCCCCTACCCTCTCTGCATCTCGTTGCTTCTCTCTGCCCCCTACCCTCTCTCTGCATCTCGTTGCTTCTCCCTGCCCCCCACCCTCTCTCTGCATCTCGTTGCTTCTCTCTGCCCCCCACCCTCTCTCTGCATCTCGTTGCTTCTCTCTGCCCCCCACCCTCTCTGCATCTCGTTGCTTCTCTCTGCCCCCTACCCTCTCTCTGCATCTCGTTGCTTCTCTCTGCCCCCTACCCTCTCTCTGCATCTCGTTGCTTCTCTCTGCCCCCTACCCTCTCTGCATCTCGTTGCTTCTCTCTGCCCCCTACCCTCTCTCTGCATCTCGTTGCTTCTCTCTGCCCCCCACCCTCTCTGCATCTCGTTGCTTCTCTCTGCCCCCTACCCTCTCTCTGCATCTCGTTGCTTCTCTCTGCCCCCCCTACCCTCTCTCTGCATCTCGTTGCTTCTCTCTGCCCCCTACCCTCTATCTGCATCTCGTTGCTTCTCTCTGCCCCCTACCCTCTCTCTGCATCTCGTTGCTTCTCTCTGCCCCCTACCCTCTATCTGCATCTCGTTGCTTCTCTCTGCCCCCTACCCTCTATCTGCATCTCGTTGCTTCTCTCTGCCCCCTACCCTCTATCTGCATCTCGTTGCTTCTCTCTGCCCCCTACCCTCTCTCTGCATCTCGTTGCTTCTCTCTGCCCCCTACCCTCTATCTGCATCTCGTTGCTTCTCTCTGCCCCCTACCCTCTCTCTGCATCTCGTTGCTTCTCCCTGCCCCCTACCCTCTCTCTGCATCTCGTTGCTTCTCCCTGCCCCCCACCCTCTCTGCATCTCGTTGCTTCTCCCTGCCCCCTACCCTCTCTCTGCATCTCGTTGCTTCTCTCTGCCCCCTACCCTCTCTCTGCATCTCGTTGCTTCTCCCTGCCCCCCACCCTCTCTGCATCTCGTTGCTTCTCCCTGCCCCCTACCCTCTCTCTGCATCTCGTTGCTTCTCTCTGCCCCCCACCCTCTCTGCATCTCGTTGCTTCTCTCTGCCCCCTACCCTCTCTCTGCATCTCGTTGCTTCTCCCTGCCCCCCACCCTCTCTCTGCATCTCGTTGCTTCTCTCTGCCCCCCACCCTCTCTCTGCATCTCGTTGCTTCTCCCTGCCCCCCACCCTCTCTCTGCATCTCGTTGCTTCTCTCTGCCCCCTACCCTCTCTCTGCATCTCGTTGCTTCTCCCTGCCCCCTACCCTCTCTCTGCATCTCGTTGCTTCTCTCTGCCCCCCACCCTCTCTCTGCATCTCGTTGCTTCTCTCTGCCCCCTACCCTCTCTCTGCATCTCGTTGCTTCTCTCTGCCCCCCTACCCTCTCTCTGCATCTCGTTGCTTCTCCCTGCCCCCTACCCTCTCTCTGCATCTCGTTGCTTCTCTCTGCCCCCCACCCTCTCTCTGCATCTCGTTGCTTCTCTCTGCCCCCTACCCTCTCTCTGCATCTCGTTGCTTCTCTCTGCCCCCTACCCTCTCTCTGCATCTCGTTGCTTCTCTCTGCCCCCCACCCTCTCTCTGCATCTCATTGCTTCTCTCTGCCCCCCCCTCTCTCTGCATCTCGTTGCTTCTCTCTGCCCCCTACCCTCTCTCTGCATCTCGTTGCTTCTCTCTGCCCCCCACCCTCCCTCTGCATCTCGTTGCTTCTCTCTGCTTCTCTCTTCTTGTCCTCCTCTCTGCCCCCACACTCTCTCTGCCCCCCACCCTCTCTCTGCCCCCTACCCTCTCTCTGCCCCCTACCCTCTCTCTGCCCCCTACCCTCTCTCTGCCCCCTACCCTCTCTCTGCATCTCGTTGCTTCTCTCTTCTTGTCCTCCTCTCTGCCCCCACACTCTCTCTGCCCCCCACCCTCTCTCTGCCCCCTACCCTCTCTCTGCCCCCTACCCTCTCTCTGCCCCCCACCCTCTCTCTGCCCCCCTACCCTCTCTCTGCATCTCATTGCTTCTCTCTTCTTGTCCTCCTCTCTGCCCCCACCCCTCTCTCTGCCCCCTACCCTCTCTCTGCCCCCCACCCTCTCTCTGCCCCCCACCCTCTCTCTGCCCCCCACCCTCTCTCTGCCTCCACTCGCCCTCTCACTTCCCTCTCCGTCTTCCTATCCCCTGACACCCTTTAAGCTCAGTAATCAACATCTTTTAACCCAGGGGGACTAGGGAGCAGGGGTAGAGGGGGGGGCACCATGTTACCAGGCTGTTACTATGACAACCACCAGATCAGAACCACACCACCACCACCACCTCCAAAGCTTCTTTCCCTCCCTTTTTTTGCTTTTGATCACAAGCCATCATATTTCCACAGCTTCATCACATTAGATGTGTGACTTTTTGTCAATGCATCATTATATGGTCAAAAAATAGAAATAAAACTCTGGTTCTCTGAAACCACTGATTCTGTGGTGGTATATAGACTAACCTCCTACCACACTATACGCCGGGTAGAACCTGAAGAAAGGGATATTTCTTAAATGTTAATCATCATATTCATCACTTCCAGCACCACCCCAAACATCAACTTACACTATGTGACCAAAAGTATGTGGACGCGTGCATGCCATTAATATGGAGTTGGTTTTTCCCCCTTTTGCTGCTATAACAGCCTCCACTCTTCTGGGAAGGCTTTCCACTAGATGTTGGAACATTGCTGCTATAACAGCCTCCACTCTTCTGGGAAGGCTTTCCACTAGATGTTGGAACATTGCTGCTATAACAGCCTCCACTCTTCTGGGAAGGCTTTCCACTAGATGTTGGAACATTGCTGCTATAACAGCCTCCACTCTTCTGGGAAGGCTTTCCACTAGATGTTGGAACATTGCTGCTATAACAGCCTCCACTCTTCTGGGAAGGCTTTCCACTAGATATTGGAACATTGCTGCTATAACAGCCTCCACTCTTATGGGAAGGCATTCCCCTATATGTTGGAACATTGTTGCTATAACAGCCTCCACTCTTCTGGGAAGGCTTTCCTCTAGATGTTGGAACATTGCTGCTATGACAGCCTCCAGTCTTCTGGGAAGGATTTCCACTAGAAGTTGGAACATTGCTGCAGGGATTTGCTTCCATTTAGCAACAAGAGCATTTGTGAGGTTGGGCACTGATGTTGGGAGATTAAGCCTGGCTCGGAGTTGGCGTTCCAATTCATTCCAAAGGTGTTCAATGTGCAGGCCAGTTAAGTTCTTCCACACCGACCCCGACAAACCATTTCTGTATGGACCTCGCTTTGAGCATGGGTGCATTGTCATGCTGAAGCAGGAAAGGGCCTTCCCCGAACTGTTGCCAGAAATTTGGGAGCACAGAATCGTCTAGAATGTCATGGTATGCTGTCATGTTCAGATTTCCCGTCACTGGAACTAAGGGGCCTAGCGCAAACCATAAAAAAACAACACCAGACCATTATTCGTCCTCCACCAAACTTTACAGTTGACACTATGCATACGGGCAGGCAGCGTTACCCTGGCTTCTGCCAAACTCAGATTCGTCCGTCAGATTGCCAGATGCTGAAGTGTGATTCATCACTCCAGAGAACGCATTTCCACTGCTCCAGAGTCCAATGGCGACAAGCTTTACACCACTCCAGCCAATGCTTGGCATTGCGCATGGTGATCTTAGGCTTGTGTGCGGCTGCTCGGCCATGGAAACCCATTTTATGAAGCTCCTGACTAACAGTTCTTGTGCTGACGTTGTTTCCAGAGGCAGTTTGGAACTCTGTAGTGAGTTTTGCAACCGAGGACAGATGATTTTTAAGGGCCACGCGCTTCAGCACTCGGGGGTCCTGTTCTGTGATCTTGTGTGGCCTACCACTTCATGGCTGAGCCGTTTTTGCTCCTAGACGTTTCCACTTCACAATAACAGCTCTTGCCGGACAGAAATCACTTGTTGGAAAGGTGGAATCCTATGACGGTGTCACGTTGAAAGTCAATGAGCTGCCCATAAGGCCATTTTACTGCCAGTGTTTTTCTGTGGAGATTGCATGGCTGTGTGCTCGATTTTATACAACTGTTAGCAACGGCTGAAATAGCCGAATCCACTTATTCGAAGGGGAGTACACATGCTTTTGTAGTGTATTAGTGTATAGTGTATTAGTGTATGTGAAAATGGGGCATGTCTAAGTTTTGAAGTAAAAAAAGTTAGATGAAGATAAGTGGTTCAAATCACACGATGAAAAGTTCATCATGTTCGATCTTTTTAACTACAAAACCAAAGAAATATACAAAATGGCACCATTTTCACATATGTTGATGTTGGGGTGGTGCTGGAGAGGATAAATATGAAGTTCAAGATGTTTAAAGTGTCCCCTTTCAGCCTTGTCCTGGGCTTAATCATGTCTAGGACGACGTTCAAACTTGGCATGACAATGACCACAGGAGCTGGTGTGTGAGTATCCCTCTGTTAGGCTTAGGATTAAAGGGTTAATGGTTAGGGTTCAGACGTACCCTCAGTGTGTGAGTATCCCTCGGCGGTGACCTTCCATTGGATGAGGACCCCCAGCAATGCCAGTACAGGCCACACCCCCATGATGACCCAGGTGAACCAGCAGACAGGACGGGGTGGAGCCACCTTGATTCTCTCAAATATGTATCTGCAATATATAATATCATATGTAAAATGTAATATATAATATGATATGTAATATATAATATGTAATATGTAATATATAATATTATATGTAATATATAATATAATATATAATATGATATGTAATATATAATATGTAATATATAATATAATATGTAATATAATATGTAATATATACTATAATATGTAATATATAATATATGTAATATATAATATAATATGTAATATATAATATATAATATGATATGTAATATATAATATGTAATATAATATGTAATATATAATATGTAATATATAATATATAGTATAATATGTAATATATAATATGTAATATATATCAGTAATATATAATATAATATGTAATATATAATATGTAATATATAACATGATATGTAATATATAATATGATATGTAATATATAATATGTATCAGTAATATATATATATAATATGCAATATATAATATGTAATATATAATATAATATGTAATATATAATATATAAAATGATATGTAATATATAATATGATATGTAATATATAATATATAATATATAATAGGTATATATAATATCATATGTAATATATAATATGTAATATATAATATATGATATGTAATATATAATATAATATATAATATATAATATATAATATAATATGTAATATATATTATAATATGTAATATATAATATAATATGCAATATATAATATATCTCTGTAATATATAATATAATATGTAATATATAATATGTATTATATAATATATCTCTGTAATATATAATATGTATATGGAATATATAATATGTAATATATAATATAATATGTAATATATAATATCATATGTAATATATAATATGACATGCAATATATAATATCATATGTAATATATAATATGTAATATATATTATCATATGTAATATATACTAGGTATCAGTAATATATAATATGTAATATATAATATGTATCAGTAATATATAATATGTAATATATAATATGTATCAGTAATATATAATATGTAATATATAATATAATATGTAATATATAATTTGATATGTAATATATAATATAATATGTAATATATAATATATAACATATAATATGATATGTAATATATAATATGTAATATATAATATAATATGTAATATATAATATATAATATATATCTGTTATATATAATAGTAATATATAATATGTAATATATAATATCATATTTAATATATAATATGTATCAGTAATATACAATATGTATCAGTAACATATAATATGTATCAGTAATATATAATATGTAATATATAATATAATATGTAATATATAATATGTAATATATAATATAATATGTAGTATATAATATGACATGTAATATATAATATAATATGTCATATATAATTTGATATGTAATATATAATATAATATGTAATATATAATATATAATATATAATATGATATGTAATATATAATATGTAATATATAATATAATATGCAATATATAATATGTAATATATAATATATAATATATATCTGTTATATATAATATGTATCTGTTATATATAATAGTAATATATCATATTTAATATATAATATCATATTTAATATATAATATGTATCAGTAATATATAATATGTATCAGTAATATATAATATGTATCAGTAATATTATATCATATGTAATATAATATATATGTGTCTTTAATATACCTGACGAGAGCAAACAGTTCAATGAAATAGTCCACAGTGACGGTGATGACAGCCGAGCCGAACACAGCGGTTGAGAGGGTGGTGAAGAAGCACTGCCATTGGAGGGTGAGGACGGCGAACAGCATGCCTGACCCCAGCAACACCCCCAGGGGCACCCACACCGTCCGGGGGTGGTGAAACTCCTCCATTACCACCTGCATGGAGAGCTTTCTGTTCAGTTGACTTTATTCAGATAGCCAATAGTACATCAGGAAAACATTTCTTGGTTTGATAGCGCAAGCTCAGACAATGCAATCTCCCAGCTACTATCTAATCAACCTAACATTGACATTATCCCACTACTTTGCTGGCTAGCCTCTATTGGCTTAAAATGCCAAACCTAAAACAATATCTGACTATTCATTTCCAGCAATATTGCACTGTCGGTCTGGTGCGCCCGTTTGCTGTGTGTGTAGCCAGTTGATGTCATAACCGTCTTGTGGGTTGACAGAACTACTTCCCCCAAAACCTTCTCAATTAAATGTTAACTGCAAAGTAGGCAGAAGTATATCATGAGGAAGTATATCATGAGGAAGTATATCATGAGGAAGTATATCATGAGGAAGTATATCATGAGGAAGTATATCATGAGGCAGTATGTCATGAGGCAGTATGTCATGAGGAAGTATATCATGAGGAAGTATATCATGAGGCAGTATGTCATGAGGCAGTATGTCATGAGGCAGTATGTCATGAGGCAGTATGTCATGAGGCAGTATATCATGAGGAAGTATATCATGAGGCAGTATGTCATGAGGCAGTATGTCATGAGGAAGTATATCATGAGGCAGTATGTCATGAGGCAGTATGTCATGAGGAAGTATATCATGAGGCAGTATGTCATGAGGCAGTATGTCATGAGGCAGTATGTCATGAGGAAGTATATCATGAGGAAGTATATCATGAGGAAGTATATCATGAGGAAGTATATCATGAGGAAGTATATCATGAGGAAGTATATCATGAGGAAGTATATCATGAGGAAGTATATCATGAGGAAGTATATCATGAGGAAGTATATCATGAGGAAGTATATCATGAGGCAGTATATCATGAGGAAGTATATCATGAGGAAGTATATCATGAGGAAGTATATCATGAGGAAGTATGTCATGAGGAAGTATATCATGAGGAAGTATATCATGAGGCAGTATATCATGAGGAAGTATATCATGAGGAAGTATATCATGAGGAAGTATATCATGAGGAAGTATATCATGAGGAAGTATATCATGAGGAAGTATATCATGAGGAAGTATATCATGAGGAAGTATATCATGAGGAAGTATATCATGAGGAAGTATATCATGAGGAAGTATATCATGAGGAAGTATATCATGAGGAAGTATATCATGAGGAAGTATATCATGAGGCAGTATGTCATGAGGAAGTATATCATGAGGAAGTATATCATGAGGCAGTATATCATGAGGCAGTATGTCATGAGGCAGTATGTCATGGGGCAGTATGTCATGAGGAAGTATATCATGAGGAAGTATGTCATGAGGCAGTATGTCATGAGGCAGTATGTCATGAGGAAGTATATCATGAGGCAGTATGTCATGAGGCAGTATGTCATGAGGAAGTATATCATGAGGAAGTATATCATGAGGCAGTATGTCATGAGGCAGTATGTCATGAGGAAGTATATCATGAGGAAGTATATCATGAGGCAGTATGTCATGAGGCAGTATGTCATGAGGAAGTATATCATGAGGCAGTATGTCATGAGGCAGTATGTCATGAGGCAGTATATCATGAGGCAGTATATCATGAGGCAGTATATCATGAGGAAGTATATCATTTCTATCTATTATTTATTATTTGCAAACTTGCCATGAAATGAGCAGCAGCAGTACAGAACCACCACGAGAAGACATTTGACATTCCGCACTCGCTAGAAGAGCACATTTGACATTCCTCATTCGCTAGAAGACATTAGACATTCCTCACTCGCTAGAAGACATTAGACATTCCTCACTCGCTAGAAGACATTAGACATTCCTCACTCGCTAGAAGAGCACATTAGACATTCCTTACTCGCTAGAAGACATTAGACATTCCTCACTCGATAGAAGAGCACATTAGACATTCCTCACTCGCTAGAAGAGCACATTAGACATTCCTCATTCGCTAGAAGAGCACATTAGACATTCCTCACCCGCTAGAAGACATTAGCCATTCCTCACCCGCTAGAAGACATTAGACATTCTTCACTAGTTAGAAGACATTAGACATTCCTCACTCGCTAGAAGACATTAGACATTCCTCACTCGCTAGAAGACATTAGACATTCCTCACTCGCTAGAAGACATTAGACATTCCTCACTCGCTAAAAGACATTAGACATTCCTCACTCGCTAGAAGACATTAGACATTCCTCACTCGCTAAAAGACATTAGACATTCCTCACTCGCTAGAAGACATTAGACATTCCTCACTCGCTAAAAGACATTAGACATTCCTCACTCGCTAGAAGACATTAGACATTCCTCACTCGCTAGAAGACATTAGACATTCCTCACTCGCTAAAAGACATTAGACATTCCTCACTCGCTAGAAGACATTAGACATTCCTCACACGCTAGAAAAGCACATTAGACATTCCTCACTCGCTAGAAGACATTAGACATTCCTCACTCGCTAAAAGACGTTAGACATTTCTCACTCGCAAGAAGAGCGCATTAGACATTCCTCACTCGCTAGAAGACATTAGACATTCCTCACTCGCTAGAAGACATTAGACATTCCTCACACGCTAGAAAAGCACATTAGACATTCCTCACTCGCTAGAAGACATTAGACATTCCTCACTCGCTAAAAGACATTAGACATTCCTCACTCGCTAGAAGACATTAGACATTCCTCACACGCTAGAAAAGCACATTAGACATTCCTCACTCGCTAGAAGACATTAGACATTCCTCACTCGCTAAAAGACGTTAGACATTTCTCACTCGCAAGAAGAGCGCATTAGACATTCCTCACTCGCTAGAAGACATTAGACATTCCTCACTCGCTAGAAGACATTAGACATTCCTCCCTCGCTAGAAGAGCACATTAGACATTCCGCACTCGCTAGAAGACATTAGACATTCCTCACTCACTAGAAGAGCGCATTAGACATTCCTCACTCGCTAGAAGAGCACATTAGACATTCCTCATTCGCTAGAAGAGCACATTAGACATTCCACACCCGCTAGAAGACATTAGACATTCCTCACCCGCTAGAAGAGCGCATTAGACATTCTTCACTCGCTAGAAGAGCACATTAGACATTCCTCACCCGCTAGAAGACATTAGACATTCCTCACTCGCTAGAAGACAGACATTCTTCACTCGCCAGAAGACATTAGACATTCCTTACTCGCTAGAAGAGCACATTAGACATTCCTCACTAGCTAGAAGGCATTAGACATTCCTCACTCCCTAGAAGACATTAGACATTCCTCACTCCCGAGAAGACATTAGACATTCCTCACTAGTTAGAAGACATTAGACATTCCTCACTCGCTAGAAGAGCACATTAGACATTCCTCACTCGCTAGAAGACATTAGACATTCTTCACTCGCTAGAGGACATTAGACTTTCTTCACTCGCTAAAAGACATTAGACATTCCTCACTCGCTAGAAGAGCACATTAGACATTCCTCACTCGCTAGAAGACATTAGACATTCCTCACACGCTAGAAAAGCACATTAGACATTCCTCACTCGCTAGAAGACATTAGACATTCCTCACTCGCTAAAAGACGTTAGACATTTCTCACTCGCAAGAAGAGCGCATTAGACATTCCTCACTCGCTAGAAGACATTAGACATTCCTCACTCGCTAGAAGACATTAGACATTCCTCCCTCGCTAGAAGAGCACATTAGACATTCCGCACTCGCTAGAAGACATTAGACATTCCTCACTCACTAGAAGAGCGCATTAGACATTCCTCACTCGCTAGAAGAGCACATTAGACATTCCTCATTCGCTAGAAGAGCACATTAGACATTCCACACCCGCTAGAAGACATTAGACATTCCTCACCCGCTAGAAGAGCACATTAGACATTCTTCACTCGCTAGAAGAGCACATTAGACATTCCTCACCCGCTAGAAGACATTAGACATTCCTCACTCGCTAGAAGACAGACATTCTTCACTCGCCAGAAGACATTAGACATTCCTTACTCGCTAGAAGAGCACATTAGACATTCCTCACTAGCTAGAAGACATTAGACATTCCTCACTCCCTAGAAGACATTAGACATTCCTCACTCCCGAGAAGACATTAGACATTCCTCACTAGTTAGAAGACATTAGACATTCCTCACTCGCTAGAAGAGCACATTAGACATTCCTCACTCGCTAGAAGACATTAGACATTCTTCACTCGCTAGAGGACATTAGACTTTCTTCACTCGCTAAAAGACATTAGACATTCCTCACTCGCTAGAAGAGCACATTAGACATTCCTCACTCGCTAGAAGAGCACATTAGACATTCCTCACTCGCTAGAAGACATTAGACATTCCTCACTCGCTAGAAGACATTAGACATTCCTCACTCGCTAGAAGACATTAGACATTCCTTACTCCCTAGAAGACATTAGACATTCCTCACTCGCTAGAAGACATTAGACATTCTTCACTCGCTAGAAGACATTAGATATTCCTTACTCCCTAGAAGACATTAGACATTCCTCACTCGCTAGAAGACATTAGGAATTCCTTACTCGCTAGAAGACATTAGACATTCTTCACTCGCTAGAAGACATTAGACATTCCTCACCCGTTAGAAGACATTAGACATTCCTCACTCGCTAGAAGACATTAGACATTCCTCACTCGCTAGAAGACATTAGACATTCCTCACTAGTTAGAAGACATTAGACATTCTTCACTCGCTAGAAGACATTAGATATTCCTTACTCCCTAGAAGACATTAGACATTCCTCACTCGCTAGAAGACATTAGAAATTCCTTACTCGCTAGAAGACATTAGACATTCTTCACTCGCTAGAAGACATTAGACATTCCTCACCCGTTAGAAGACATTAGACATTCCTCACTCGCTAGAAGACATTAGACATTCCTCACTTGCTAGAAGACATTAGACATTCCTCACTAGTTAGAAGACATTAGACATTCCTCACTAGTTAGAAGACATTAGACATTCCTAACTCGCTAGAAGACATTAGACATTCCTCACTCGCTAGAAGACATTAGACATTCCTAACTCACTAGAAGACATTAGACATTCCTCACTCGCTAGAAGACATTAGACATTCCTCACTCGCTAGAAGACATTAGACATTCCTAACTCACTAGAAGACATTAGACATTCCTCACACGCTAGAAGAGCACATTAGACATTCCTCACTCGCTAGAAGACATTAGACATTCCTCACTCGCTAGAAGAGCGCATTAGACATTCCTCACTCGCTAGAAGACATTAGACATTCCTCACTCGCTAGAAGAGCACATTAGACATTCCTCACTCGCTAGAAGAGCACATTAGACATTCCTCACTCGCTAGAAGAGCGCATTAGACATTCCTCACTCGCTAGAAGACATTAGACATTCCTCACTCGCTAGAAGACATTAGACATTCTTCACTCGCTAGAAGACATTAGACATTCCTCACCCGCTAGAAGACATTAGACATTCCTCACTCGCTAGAAGACATTAGACATTCCTCACTAGTTAGAAGACATTAGACATTCCTCACTCGCTAGAAGACATTAGACATTCCTAACTCGCTAGAAGACATTAGACATTCCTCACTCGCTAGAAGACATTAGACATTCCTAACTCGCTAGAAGACATTAGACATTCCTCACTCGCTAGAAGACATTAGACATTCCTCACTCGCTAGAAGACATTAGACATTCCTCACTCCCTAGATGTGCAACTAAAGGGGAATTACGTTAAAAAATAAACGTGTTAATTTTCTCCCAGACTTAAACAAAACACACACACCAACAAACACACAACTCCCCCCCCACACACACACTCAACAAACACACAACCCCACCCCCACACACACACACACTCAACAAACACACAATCCCTCCCCCCACACTCACACTCAACAAACACACAACTCCCCACCACACACACACACACAGATAAAGACAGTATTCTCTTATTTACCAGTGAGGCGATGCCCAGCAGTAGTCCCAGCAGTAGCCCCACCATGTATAGTCCAACAGAGCGTACCAGCATGGTGACCAGGCCACAGAGGGTACCGATGCCCAGGCCGATGCCCACCGAGGCCTCCACACTCAGCTGGGTGTCCAGAACACGCTCCTTATAACACAGCAGAAAGATGATGACGGAGCCAAACATCAAGCCTGTTAGGAACATCACCGCCTTGAAGCAACGGTAACCTGGAGAGGAGAAGAGGAGAGAGAGAGAGACAGGTTAAAGCCTGCGAGAAGGAGAGGAGAGGAGAGGAGGGGAGGGGAGAGGAGAGGAGAGGAGAGGAGAGGAGAGGGGAGGGGAGAGGGAGAGGAGAGGAGAGGAGAGGAGAGGAGAGGAGAGGAGAGGAGAGGAGAGGAGAGGAGAGGAGAGGAGAGGAGAGGAGGGGAGAGGAGAGTTAGAGCCTGAAGGGCAGACAGACAGACAGACAGACAGACAGACAGACAGACAGACAGACAGACAGACAGACAGATGAACAGACAGACAGACAGACAGACAGACAGACAGACAGACAGACAGACAGACAGACAGACAGACAGACTATAGGCTATATAAAATACTGGCCCGGGGCCCCCCCACCCCATTTGATTTTGTTAGTCAGTGTCACTCAGAGATCATACTGTAAACATGGCAAATATTTCTCTCCACCCTATGGCAAAATGTGTAGAATTCCAAGAAATTAGAAAGAAACATTGCTCTCCCCCCACTCCCATCAAAATTGCACAGGATTAGAGCCTGCAGGCCAGACAGGAGAGAGGTTAGAGAATATCACCGACTTGAAGCAGTGGTAACCTGCAGGAGGAGACACACACCCACACAGACACACACACCCACCCACACAGACACACACCCACCCACACAGACACACACCCACCCACACAGACACACACCCACCCACACAGACACACACCCACACAGACACACACCCACACAGACACACACCCACAAAGACACACACCCACACACCCACACACCCACACAGACACACACCCACACAGACACACACCCACACACACCCACACCCACAGACACACCCACACAGACACACACCCACACAGACACACACCCACACAGACACACACAGACACACACCCACACAGACACACACCCACACAGACACACACCCACACAGACACACACAGACACACACCCACACAGACACACACCCACACAGACACACACCCTCACAGACACACACAGACACACACCCACACAGACACACACCCTCACAGACACACACAGACACACACCCACACAGACACACACCCTCACAGACACACACCCACACAGACACACACCCACACCCACACACACCCACACAGACACACACCCACAGACACACACCCAAACAGACACACACCCACAGACACACACCCACACAGACACACACAGACACACACCCACACAGACACACACCCACACAGACACACACCCACACAGACACACACCCACACAGACACACACCCACACACACAGACACACACCCACCCACACAGACACACACCCACACAGACACACACCCACACAGACACACACCCACAAAGACACACACCCACACACCCACACACCCACACAGACACACACCCACACAGACACACACCCACACACACCCACACCCACAGACACACCCACACAGACACACACCCACACAGACACACACCCACACAGACACACACAGACACACACCCACACAGACACACACCCACACAGACACACACCCACACAGACACACACAGACACACACCCACACAGACACACACCCACACAGACACACACCCTCACAGACACACACAGACACACACCCACACAGACACACACCCTCACAGACACACACAGACACACACCCACACAGACACACACCCTCACAGACACACACCCACACAGACACACACCCACACCCACACACACCCACACAGACACACACCCACAGACACACACCCAAACAGACACACACCCACAGACACACACCCACACAGACACACACAGACACACACCCACACAGACACACACCCACACAGACACACACCCACACAGACACACACCCACACAGACACACACCCACACACACCCAAACACACCCACACAGACACCCACACAGACACACACCCACACAGACACACACCCACACAGACACACAGACACCCACCCACACAGACACACACAGACACAGACACACACTCACACAGACACACACCCACACAGACACACACCCACACAGACACACATCCACACAGGCACACACCCACACAGACAAACACCCACACAGACACACACCCACCCACACAGACACACACCCACCCTCACAAACACACACCCACACAGACACACACCCACACAGACACACACCCACACAGACACACACCCACACAGACACACACAGACACACACCCACACAGACACACACCCACACAGACACACACCCATACAGACACACACCCACACAACCACACACCCACACAGGCACACACCCACACAGACACACACACACCCACACAGACACACACACACCCACACAGACACACACCCACACAGGCACACACTCACACAGACACACACACACCCACACACACACACCCACACAGACACACACACACCCACACAGACACACACCCACACAGACACACACCCACACAGGCACACACTCACACACCCACACACACACACCCACACCCACACAGACACACACACACCCACACACACACACCCACACAGACACACACCCACACAGACACACACCCACACAGACACACACCCACACACTCACACACCCACACACACACACCCACACCCACACAGACACACACCCACACAGACACACACACACCCACACAGACACACCCACACACACACAGACACACACCCGCACAGAGACACACCCACACAGACACACACAGACACACACCCACACAGGCACACACTCACACAGACACACACTCACACACACACACACCCACACAGACACACCCACAGACACACCCACGCCCACACAGACTATGCTTTGCATGTGGAATAATATTATTAACTAAATCAATATATACCCTTTACAGTTTCAATAATGTGTTATAGTTGAACCACTATAATAATAATAATAATTGGAGTCTCAAAGCAGACCCACACACACCCACCCACAGACACCCACACAGACACACACCCACACAAACACAGACCCACAGAGTCATGCCACACACACACACACACACGCACACCACACGCACACACACACACACACACACACACACACACACACACACACATAACAACAGCTGCTATCAGCCTATTATAATGATTGCTAAATACTGCACCAATTTAAAACACTTGCCCCCTAATCCTCCAGTCCCCAAAACGTGTAACTATTGGACTATACATTGTGCCTTCCTGTATCATAATGATGCTAAAATGTTTATTTAATTCTAATTTGATTCACTTTTTGTTTGTATATTCTTATCTTTTATTAGTTCTTATTGTTGTTGCATTGTCGAGAAGGAACCTGCAAGATGCGAAGATGACACCAACAGATATGGCAGCTCTGCTTCTAGCTCCTAAGCAACTTTGACAATTTTTTTGTTGCGTGTTAATTCAATAGATTATCATCGGCCCAGAACTTTTTGTTTTGGGACGATTGTTTATTACATCAAGCCAGTAAGAATGTTTGGATATCAGAGCGGCGGTAACTCACCAGCATTACGGCCAGGAATACGACTTTTCCGAAATGGAATCTTTGTTCGTACCCCATCAGGGCAATTGAATTTACGAACGTACAGAGACTCAAGTTACTTTGTTCACCCAACCTAGAATACAAATCACAATGAAATGCCGATGGTATTACCTCCCAAGATCATTTTCTGTTTCTCCCCCAGCCCCCCTCCATCTCCCCTCCCCACAGTCTCCTCCTCCCCCGTCTCTCCCAGCCCCCCTCCATCTCCCCTCCCCACAGTCTCCCCCTCCCCCGTCTCCCCCAGCCCCCCTCCATCTCCCCTCCCCACTGCCTCCTCCTCCCCCGTCTCCCACAGCCCCCTCCATCTCCCCTCCCCACAGTCTCCCCCTCCCCCGTCTCCCACAGCCCCCTCCATCTCCCCTCCCCACTGTCTCCCCCTCCCCCAGCCCCCTCCATCTAGCCTCCCCACTGTCTCCCCCTCCCCCAGCCCCCTCCATCTCCCCTCCCCACTGTCTCCCCCTCCCCGTCTCCCACAGCCCCCTCCATCTCCCCTCCCCACTGTCTCCCCTCCCCCCAGCCCCCTCCATCTCCCCTCCCCTCTGTCTCCCCCTCCCCCGTCTCCCACAGCCCCCTCCATCTCCCCTCCCCACTGTCTCCCCCTCCCCCGTCTCCCACAGCCCCCTCCATCTCCCCTCCCCTCTGCCTCCTCCTCCCCGTCTCCCACAGCCCCCTCCATCTAGCCTCCCCACTGTCTCCCCCTCCCCCAGCCCCCCTCCATCTCCCCTCCCCTCTGCCTCCTCCCCCGTCTCCCCCACTCCCCTCCTCCTCCCCCGTCTCCCCCAGCCTCCCTGCATCTCCCCTCCCCTCTGCCTCCTCCTCCCGTCTCCCCCACTCCCCTCCTCCTCCCCCGTCTCCCCCAGCCCCCCTCCATCTAGCCTCCCCACTGTCTCCCCCTCCCCCAGCCCCCCTCCATCTCCCCTCCCCTCTGCCTCCTCCTACCCCGTCACCCACAGCCCCCTCCATCTAGCCTCCCCACTGTCTCCCCCTCCCCCAGCCCCCTCCATCTCCCCTCCCCTCTGCCTCCTCCTCCCGTCTCCCCCACTCCCCTCCTCCTCCCCCGTCTCCCCCAGCCCCCTCCATCTAGCCTCCCCACTGTCTCCCCTTCCCCCAGCCCCCTCCATCTCCCCTCCCCTCTGCCTCCTCCTACCCCGTCACCCACAGCCCCCTCCATCTAGCCTCCCCACTGTCTCCCCCTCCCCCAGCCCCCTCCATCTAGCCTCCCCCTCCCCCAGCCCCCCTCCATCTCCCCTCCCCACTGTCTCCCCCTCCCCCGTCTCCCACAGCCCCCTCCATCTCCCCCTCCCCACTGTCTCCCCCTCCCCCAGCTCCCCTCCATCTCCCCCCCCTCTGTCTCCCCCTCCCCGTCTCCCACAGCCCCCTCCATCTCCCCTCCCCACTGTCTCCCCCTCCCCCGTCTCCCACAGCCCCCTCCATCTCCCCTCCCCACTGTCTCCCCCTCCCCCGTCTCCCACAGCGCCCCTCCATCTCCCCTCCCCACTGTCTCCCCCTCCCCCAGCTCCCCTCCATCTCCCCTCCCCTCTGTCTCCCCCTCCCCCGTCTCCCCCAGCCCCCTCCATCTAGCCTCCCCACTGTCTCCCCCTCCCCCAGCCCCCTCCACCTCCCCTCCCCTCTGCCTCCTCCTACCCCGTCACCCACAGCCCCCCTCCATCTAGCCTCCCCACTGTCTCCCCCTCCCCCAGCCCCCCTCCATCTAGCCTCCCCACTGTCTCCCCATCCCCCAGCCCCCCTCCATCTCCCCTCCCCACTGTCTCCCCCTCCCCGTCTCCCACAGCCCCCCTACATCTCCCCTCCCCACTGTCTCCCCCTCCCCCAGCCCCCCTCCATCTCCCCTCCCCACTGTCTCCCCCTCCCCCGTCTCCCACAGCCCCCCTCCATCTCCCCTCCCCTCTGCCTCCTCCTCCCCCGTCTCCCACAGCCCCCTCCATCTCCCCTCCCCACTGTCTCCCCCTCCCACAGCCCCCTCCATCTCCCCTCCCCACTGTCTCCCCCCACAGCCCCCTCCATCTCCCCTCCCTACAGTCTCCCCCTCCCCGTCTCCCACAGCCCCCTCCATCTCCCCTCCCCACAGTCTCGCCCTCCCCGTCTCCCACAGCCCCCCTCCATCTCCCTCCCCACTGTCTCCCCCTCCCCCAGCCCCCTCCATCTCCCCTCCCCACAGTCTCCCCCTCCCCCCGTCTCCCACAGCCCCCTCCATCTCCCCTCCCCACTGTCTCCCCCTCCCCCAGCCCCCTCCATCTCCCCTCCCCACTGTCTCCCCCTCCCCCAGCCCCCTCCATCTCCCCTCCCCTCTGCCTCCTCCTCCCCCGTCTCCCACAGCCCCCTCCATCTCCCCTCCCCACTGTCTCCCCCTCCTACAGCCCCCTCCATCTCCCCTCCCCACAGTCTCCCCCTCCCCGTCTCCCACAGCCCCCCTCCATCTCCCCTCCCCACTGTCTCCCCCTCCCCCAGCCCCCTCCATCTCCCCTCCCCACAGTCTCCCCCTCCCCCGTCTCCCACAGCCCCCTCCATCTCCCCTCCCCACTGTCTCCCCCTCCCCCAGCCCCCTCCATCTCCCCTCCCCACTGTCTCCCCCTCCCCCAGCCCCCTCCATCTCCCCTCCCCTCTGCCTCCTCCTCCCCCGTCTCCCACAGCCCCCTCCATCTCCCCTCCCCACTGTCTCCCCCTCCCCCAGCTCCCCTCCATCTCCCCCTCCCCACTGTCTCCCCCTCCCAAAGCTCCCCTCCATCTCCCCTCCCCACTGTCTCCCCCTCCCCCGTCTCCCACAGCCCCCTCCATCTCCCCTCCCCACTGTCTCCCCCTCCCACAGCCCCCTCCATCTCCCCTCCCCTCTGCCTCCTCCTCCCCCGTCTCCCCCAGCCCCCTCCATCTAGCCTCCCCACTGTCTCCCCCTCCCCCAGCCCCCTCCATCTCCCCTCCCCACTGTCTCCCCCTCCCCCGTCTCCCACAGCCCCCTCCATCTAGCCTCCCCACTGTCTCCCCCTCCCCCAGCCCCCTCCATCTCCCCTCCCCTCTGTCTCCCCCTCCCCGTCTCCCACAGCCCCCTCCATCTCCCCTCCCCACTGTCTCCCCCTCCCCCGTCTCCCACAGCCCCCCTCCATCTCCCCCTCCCCTCTGCCTCCTCCTCCCCCGTCTCCCACAGCCCCCTCCATCTAGCCTCCCCACTGTCTCCCCCTCCCCCAGCCCCCTCCATCTCCCCTCCCCTCTGCCTCCTCCTCCCCGTCTCCCCCACTCCCCCTCCTCCTCCCCCGTCTCCCCCAGCCCCCCTCCATCTAGCCTCCCCACTGTCTCCCCCTCCCCCAGCCCCCTCCATCTCCCCTCCCCTCTGCCTCCTCCTACCTCGTCACCCACAGCCCCCCTCCATCTAGCCTCCCCACTGTCTCCCCCTCCCCCAGCCCCCCTCCATCTCCCCTCCCCACTGTCTCCCCCTCCCCCGTCTCCCACAGCCCCCTCCATCTCCCCTCCCCACTGTCTCCCCCTCCCCCAGCCCCCCTCCATCTAGCCTCCCCACTGTCTCCCCCTCCCCCAGCCCCCTCCATCTCCCCTCCCCACTGTCTCCCCCTCCCCGTCTCCCACAGCCCCCTCCATCTCCCCTCCCCACTGTCTCCCCCTCCCCCAGCCCCCTCCATCTCCCCTCCCCCTCTGTCTCCCCCTCCCCCGTCTCCCACAGCCCCCTCCATCTCCCCTCCCCACTGTCTCCCCCTCCCCGTCTCCCACAGCCCCCTCCATCTCCCCTCCCCTCTGCCTCCTCCTCCCCCGTCTCCCACAGCCCCCTCCATCTAGCCTCCCCACTGTCTCCCCCTCCCCCAGCCCCCTCCATCTCCCCTCCCCTCTGCCTTCTCCTCCCCGTCTCCCCCAGCCCCCCTCCATCTCCCCTCCCCTCTGCCTCCTCCTCCCCCGTCTCCCCCACGTCTCTCCCTCTCAAGCCGATACCACGACAGCCCTCAACAAACTACACTGGACTTTATGCAAACTGGAAACCACATATCCTGAGACCTGCATTTATTGTAACTGGGGATTTCTATAGTCAACACATTGACTGTGGTACTCGCTCTGTAAAAACATTGGACCACTGCTACACAACTTTTCGGAATGCCTACAAGGCGCTCCCCCGCCCTCCCTTCGGCAAACATGATCACGACTCCATTTTGCTTTTCCTTTCCTATAGGCAGAAACTCACTCAGGAAGTACCCATGCAAAGGACTATTCAACGCTGGTCTGACCAATCGGAATCCATGCTTTAAGATTGTTTTGATCACGTGGACTGGGAGGTGACTTGGAATATGGCCGAAAACAAACAGTGTAGTTATTCCCTCCCCATGGCAATCAAACAGGAAAAACATCAGTACAGAGACAAAGTGTAGTCACAATTCAACGGCTCAGACACGAGTTGTATGTGGCGGGGTCTACACACAATAACGGACTACAGAAAACCAGCCACGTCACGGACACAGACGTCTTGCTCAAGGATAAGCTAAACACCTTCTTCGCCCGCTTTGAGGATAACACCAATAACTACCAAGGACTGTGGAGTCTCCTTCTCCGTGGCCAATGTGAGTAAGACATTTAAGTGTGTTAACCCTCGCAAGGCTGCCGGGCCAGACGGCATCCCCAGCCACGTCCTCAGAACACGCCAGTCTGCTGTCCCCGCTTGAGCATGAGCAGACCAGCTGGCTGGTGTGTTTACGGATATATTCAATCTCTCCCTATCCCAGTCTGCTGTCCTCACTTGCTTCAATATGTCCACCATTGATCCTGTAGCCAAAAAAAGCTTAGATAACTGAACTAAAGGACTATTGCCCTGCCCCGTAACACTCACTTCTGTCATCATGAAGTGCTTGAGAGGCTAGTAAAGGATCATATCACCTCCACCCTACCTGACACCCTATACCCACTTCAATTTGCTCACCACCCCAACAGGTTCACAGACGATGCAAACATCATCACACTGCACACTGCCCTGTCCCATCTGGACAAGAGGAATACCTATGTAAGAATGTTGTTTATTGACTATAGCTCAGCCTTCAACACCATAGTACCCTCCAAGCTCATCATTAAGCTCAGGCCCTGGGTCTGAACCCCGCCCTGTACAACTGGGTCCTGGACTTCCTGACGGGCCACCCCCAGGTGGTGAAGGTAGGAAACAGCACCTCCACTCCGCTGACCCTCAACACTGGGGCCCCACAAGAGTGCATGCTGAGCCCACTCATGTACTCCCTGTTCACCCATGACTGCGTGGCCATGCACGCCTCCAACTCACAATCATCAAGTCTGCAGACGACAAAAGAGTAGTAGGCCTGATTTTAAAAAATGACGAGACGGCCTACAGGGAGGAGGTGAGGGCTCTGGTGGAGTGGTGCCAGGAAAATAACCTCACACTCAACGTCAACAAAATGAAGGAGCTGATCGTGGACTTCAGGAAAGAGGAGAGGGTGCACATCGAGGGGGCCGCAGTGGAGAAGGTAGAACGCTTCAAGTTCCTCGGAATACATTGGTCCACCCATCACAGACAGTGTGGTGAAGAAGGCGCAACAGCGTCTCTTCAATATCAGGACGCTGAAGAAATGTGTCTTGGCCCCTAAAACCCTTTTACTTTACAGATGCACAATAGAGAGCATCCTGTCGGGCTGTATCACCGCCTGGTATGACAACTGCGCCGCCCGCAACCGCAGGGCTCTCCAGAGGGTAGTGCGGTCTGCCCAATGCATCACCGGGGGTAAACTACCTGCCCTCCAGGACACCTACAGCACCCGATGTCACGGGAAGAAAGATCATCAAGGACAACAACCACCAGGTCAGTACAGGTGCATCAACGCAGACGACCGACAGACTGAAAAACAGGTTCTATCTCAAGACCATCAGACTGTTAAATACCCATCACAAGCCGACAACCACCCGGTTACTCAACCCTGCACCTCAGAGGACGCTGCCCTACAGTCTGTACATAGTCATGGAATCACTGGTCACTTTAATAATGGAACACTAGTCACTTTAATAATGTTAACACACTGCTTTTCTCATCTCATATGTATATACTGTATTCAACTGTATTTGTTGTCAGTACCACTCTGCTTTACTCATCTGTATATACTGTTTTCTATTCTATTTTAATTTAATTTATCGCATGCATACAACTAATACAACTTGAAAATATGATATACAGTATATGATTATATTATATACAGTATGTGATTATATTATATACAGTATGTGATTATATTATATACAGTAAGTGATTATATTATATACAGTATATGATTATATTATGTACAGTATATGATTACATTATATACAGTATATGATTATATTATATACAATATCTTATATTATGTACAGTATATGATTATATTTGTCACAGTCGTCGTAAGGAGGAGACCAAGGCGCAGCGTGGTATGCGTACATACTTCTTTAATTAAAGAAAGAACACTGAACAAACTAACAAAAACAACAAAACTAAGCGTGAAGCTAATATGGCTAGTGCAGACAGGCAACTAAACATAGAATAACAACCCAGAAAATACCCAAGGAATATGGCTACCTAAATATGGTTCCCAATCAGAGACAACGATAAACAGCTGCCTCTGATTGAGAACCAATCTAGGCAACCATAGACATATAAACACCTAGACTACCAAAACCCCTAGACATACAAAAACCCTAGACAATACAAAACCCCTAGACAATACAAAAACCCCTAGACAATACAAAAACCCCTAGACAATACAAAACCTAAACAAACCACCCGTGTCACACCATGACCCAACCAAATAATAAAGAAAACAAAGATAACCAAGGTCAGGGAGTGACACCTATAGAATACTCTATGCAGTAAAATACCCTATAGAATACCATTTAGAATACCCTATACAGTAAAAGACCCTATAGAATACCATGTAGAATACCCTATACAGTAGAATACCCTATAGAACACCATATACAGTAGAAGACCCTATAGAATACCATATCAGTAAAATATCCTATAGAATACCATTTAGAATACCCTATACAGTAGAATACCTTATAGAATACCATATAGAATACCATATACAGTAGAAGACCATATACAGTAGAAGACCCTGTAGAATAACATATAGAATACCCTACAGAATACCATATAGAATACCCTATACAGTAGAATACCCTGTAGAATACCCTGTAGAATACCCTATAGAATACCCTACAGAATACCCTATAGAATACACTATACAGTAGAAGACCCTGTAGAATACCATATAGAATAACATATAGAATACCCTATATAATACCATATAGAATACCCTATACGGTAGAAGACCCTGTAGAAAACAATATATTTAATAGCACATAGAATACCCTATACAGCAGAAGACCCTATAGAACAAAAGATAACTAAGGTCAGGGCGTGATAATATTATATACATTATATCACATACAGTATATTATTATATTATATACAGTATATGATTATATTATATACAGTATGTGATTATATTATATACATTATATGATTATATCACATACAATATGTGATTATATTATATACAATATGTGATTATATTATATACAGTATGTGATTATATTATGTACAGTATATGATTACATTATATACAGTATGTGATTACATTATATACAGTATGTGATTATATTATATACAGTATATTATTATATTATATACAGTATATTCTTATATTATATACAGTATGTTATTATATTATATACAGCATATTATTATATTATATACAGTATATTATTATATCATTTTATTATATACAGTATATTATTATATTATAAACAGTATATGATTATATTATATACAGTATATTATTATATTATATACAGCATATTATTATATTATAAACAGTATATGATTACATTATATACAGTATGTGATTACATTATATACAGTATGTGATTATATTATATACAGTATATTATTATATTATATACAGTATATTCTTATATTATATACAGTATGTTATTATATTATATACAGCATATTATTATATTATATACAGTATATTATTATATCATTTTATTATATACAGTATATTATTATATTATAAACAGTATATGATTATATTATATACAGTATATTATTATATTATATACAGCATATTATTATATTATAAACAGTATATGATTATATTATATACAGTATATTATTATATTATATACAGTATATTATTATATTATATACAGCATATTATTATATTATAAACAGTATATGATTATATTATAAACAGTATATTATTATATTATATACAGTATATTATTATATTATATACAGCATATTATTATATTATAAACAGTATATGATTATATTATATACAGTATATTATTATATTATATACAGCATATTATTATATTATATACAGTATATTATTATATTATTATATTATATACAGTATATTATTATATTATATACAGTATATTATTATATTATATACAGTATATGATTATATTATATACAGTATATTATTATATTATATACAGCATATTATTATATTATAAACAGTATATGATTATATTATAAACAGTATATTATTATATTATATACAGTATATTATTATATTATATACAGCATATTATTATATTATAAACAGTATATGATTATATTATATACAGTATATTATTATATTATATACAGTATATTATTATATTATATACAGCATATTATTATATTATATACAGTATATTATTATATTATATACAGTATATTATTATATTATATACAGCATATTATTATATTATATACAGTATATTATTATATTATTATATTATATACAGTATATTATTATATTATATACAGTATATTATTATATTATATACAGTATATTATTATATTATAAACAGTATATTATTATATTATATACAGTATATTATTATATTATATATAGTATATTGTCATGTATTTGCTGTGATTTGAGGTGTTTAAAAAGTGAGTCAGAACATTTGAAAAAAAAAGTTTGAAAAAAATAGTATTTATTGATATATTGTAATGTAAAGAAGAAGACTTAAATAATCACATCAAGGTAGACAGGTCAGAGATACACAGGCAGTCAGGCTTGGCTGAGAGATATAGAGACAGGTCAGGGACAGACAGACAGCATGGAGGAGGAGATGGGAGAGTCAAAGATAGAAAGAGACAAGCGGAAAGCTATACTGTACAGAGCAGGGTGGGTTGGGAGAGGGAGGTTGCATAATAAGATGACTTTTTCTATAGCTGAATTAACCTAGTTATGCTATTCCTTTAAATGACGAACATTTGAGCTTATATCTTACGACAGTTATTCCTTTTTAATGATGAAGAGTCAAGGGAGAGCTTAAGGAGAGAGAGAGAGAAGAGACATAGGGATAAAGAGAGAGGTGCTAGAGAGGAAGGAGAGAGAGATGCTGTGTGACAGAAAGAAAAATTGAGAAAGAAGGAGAAAGAGTGAGCGAGAGAGAGAGAAAAAGAGAGAGAGGGAGAGAGAGGAGAGAGAGAGAAAGAGAGAGTAAGAGAAAAGATGGAAAGAGAGAAAAAGAGAGAGAAAGATAGAAAGAGAGAGAGAGAGGGAGAGAGACAGAGAGAGAGAGACAGAGAGAGAGAGAGAGAGAGAGAGAGAGAGAGACAGAGAGACAGAGAGAGTAAGAGAGAACAATGGAAAAAGAGAGAGAAAGATAGAAAGAGAAAGAGAGAAAGAAAGAGAAGCAGACTTTATCCTTTAATCTGTCCCACATGGTACCCTGTCCCTTACATAGTGCACTACTATTGACCCGGGGCCTACGGAATAGGATGTCATTTGGGACACTTGGGAGAAAGTATCTATATTAATTCCTGAATGTTCCCCTGTTCCCCTGTACTCCCAGCCCACCGTCTTCCTCTACCACTAGGATCCACCATCAGATTACAAGCTGGGTGAAAAGTACCCTGTGAAAACAGCCTCCTCCTCTTCAGCTCGTCTGGCTAAAACCAGGTTATTTATTTTGTGGAGGAGGAGGAGGAGGATAAAAAAAAAATCACAGTCTTTTTCTTGCTCTAACAAAGACGACTAACAAAACAAACTGTAAAACATACAGTATTCTCCCTTCTCTTGGTTTTGTCTCGATCACACAACAGATCGGGAAGTAACACGCGTGGTGAGATGACAGCTGTTATGTTATAAACCAATTAACTGAGATGGGTCGCTCTGAATCGAGACGTTAATATGATGAACTAAACTAAATCATTCTGATGGACAATGGACGCATTACATTCCACATGACATTATCTCTACGGTCTTACCAAAGAAGGTTGTGTTCAGCTTTCCACGTGGTACAGACGTCAGTGCAACGTACAGTTTTGATTTACATTTGTTTTGAGTTGATAACTGAACAGACTTCAATGTGAAATCAACAAAAAAATCGCACCGCGTCATTTAGGTAAAACGTTTGGTGAAAGAAAACCTAACATTCCAGTTTTACACGTTGATTCAACATCATCACATAACGTTTTGTTTTTTCTTCTTAGAAATGACATGGAAACAATGTTAATTCAACCAGTTTTGCCCAGTGGACTAGCGCTCTTGTAAATCTTACCAAAGAAGCAGTATATGATGCCGAAGAGGCAGCACATGGAGCAGGCCACAGAGGGAACGATCTCATAACGACGCTCTATCTCCTCGTCGCAGCTGAGGATCCTCTCTGGGCTCCCCGGGTCATGTGGTGGAGGGGCCAGTTTGAAAGCCAGCAGCTGGGGCCAGGATACAGATGTCATGGTGACTAGGGCGTGGGGGGGGGGGTCAGGGGTTGTATAGGTGGGCCGGGACAGGGAGGATCAGGGCACGATGTTACCCATCCAAAATGATCCACCTGAGAGAGAGAGAGAGAGAAGAGAGAGAGAGAGAGAGAGAGAGAGAGAGAGGGGGGGAGAAAGAGAGAGTGAGGGAGAGGGAGAGAAAGAGAGGGAGAGAGGAGGGAGGGAGAGAGAGAAAAGAGAGAAAAGAGAAAGAGACAGCATTATTGATTGGTTGTTAATTCATTAGTGAGGGTTGAGGCACCATGCCAAGACAGACAGCCTCTCTCACAATATGGCGTCATTAAGGTCTGAGGCCTCAAACAGACACAGACGAGGGAGGCCTTCCATGCCTCTCGTTCCACTGCACCAATTGCTACTTTGCTCTGAACCCAGATCTCTGGATAAAGAGGAGCTTAATATTGTCTCAAATCAAAGACTGAACAACTACGTACCAAAATACTCCTCCCATACTCTCTGAGAAGCCGTACAAATCACAAAACGTCAAGCCCAGAATGCACTGCATGTGTTGTATGTACAAACCATTTTATCCTCCTAACTATTCACGTCTCTACACACTATTTATATCTCGATATCTACCAGCGTGTCCCTTCTAGCCCTGTTCCTGGCCCTAATGGCACCCTAGTCCCTATATAGTGCACTACCTTAGATGAGAGCCCTGGTCAAAAATAGCGCACGGTATAGGGGATGGGGTGCCATTAGGGACAAAGCTCAAAGCTCTCATTTCTCCTCTCTGATTCAATCTTGCAGGTCAGTGCACCTGTCATGTAGCAACATGTGTGACACAACTCAGCATTTAGCCTGTCACAGAAATCTACAGACAGGAAATCTACGATGATGATGATCCCCCCAGGCACCTCCTCCTCTTCCCCTCCATCTCTAACTTCTCTTCCCCCCTCTCCTCCTCTCTTCCTCTCTTCCTTCCACTCATCCTTACTCTCTATCTCCCTTCCTCTCTATCTTCCTCTCTTCCTTCCTCTCAACCTCCCTCTCTTGCTTCCTACCTCTCTTCATCCCGCTCTTCCTCTCTCCCTTCCATCTTCCTTCCTCTCGTCCTCCCTCTAGTCCAACCTCCCTTCCTTCCATTATTCCTCTCTTCCTTCCTCTCTTCCTTCCTCACGTCCTCTCATCCTCCCTCTCTTCCTTCCTCTCTTCCTCTCCTCCTCCATCTCTTCCTTCCTCTCTTCCTCCCTCTCTACCTACCGCTCTTCCTCCCTCCCTTCCTCTCCTCCTTTCTTTCTTCCTCTCCTCCTATGTCTCTTCCTCTCCTCCTCCCCATCTTCCTCTCCTCCTATGTCTCTTCCTCTCCTCCTCCCCATCTTCCTCTCCCCTCTATGTCTCTTCCTCTCCTCCTCCCTATCTTCCTCTCCTCCTATGCCTATTCATCTCCTCCTTCCTCTCATCCTCCATCTCTTCTTCTTCTCTTCCTCTCATCCTCCTTCTCTCCCTCTCCTCCCCTCTTCATTTTTCCCTTCGTATCTTCCTCTCTTCCTCCCGCTCTTCCTTCCTCCCTTCCTTCCCCCTCTCTACCTACCGCTCTTCCTCCCTCCCTTCCTCTCCTCCTTTCTTCCTTAATCTCTTCCTTCCTCTCTTCTTCTCTCCCTTCCTTTCTCTCTTCCTTCCTCTC